>NW_010513960.1:31736-100098 GCF_000687285.1 Phaethon lepturus
TTTTTGTCAATCTTTTTTTTTTTTTTTGAATGTTAGGACTCTTGTTACTATATACGTACAAACACACATATACACACAAATCCCAGGTTATAGAATTTCTATGAATTCTCTCTCTAGTGTCAGATAATTAACCACAGCCTTTAACCATTTACTCCAAGGGTTCATTACAACCCAGTAAAAAATTTGCCTTGATTCTGCTCCTTTATTTCCAGACAATTGATATTTTATTATTTTGTCTGCTATATCAAAGAGTCCTCTGCTTATATCTATTCTTCATGTACTCTGCGGCTATCAATCCTAGCTCTTATCTGGGATGTCCTAGATGCCTGGAGCACCATATTATACTACTATATCTTTTCAAAACTGTTTATAAATTTGCTCTGAAATCCTTCCACATTTTAAATCAGTTTCTGAACTGTGTACATGTGAAGTGTTTTCAGCAATGCTAAATAATAAAGCAACACTGCTCCCTCCAATAGTCTAACTTGTAAACTCATCAGAGAGAATTTTATTTTGAGCAATAACTGGTTTCCATAAACTAACTTTAATTGGAGATAACTGTTTTCTCTTTATCAACTTCTACAAATCAAGTCCCACTTAAACTATTTGATTAGTTTACACAGAATCAATGTAAGAATTACATAGTTAGTGGAGTCATTACATTTATATACTGTTTAAATTAAAACTCTGTATTAGCTTTCTCTTTTTCTTTTTTTTTCGTTGCATTTCAGTCATCTGGAATTTCCTAATAGTTTTAAGTGGTATTAGACATCAATACTGAGAAACTAGGAAGCTTCTCACTCTACTCATTTTTTATTCTTTGGGACACGAGCTTGGCCAGATCTGTTTCTTTAAAAATAGCTAGCTGTAGGAGCTGCAGCTTCTGATTTACTGCTAGTGTGAAAAGTATTTCATCAGCAGTCTGTGAAATGACTGCATTTATTTCATTTTTTCAAGTAAGGAGCAGAAATATTTAATCAATAGAAAAGGGAAAGATGTATTATTTGTGATGTATTATTTCAATCTAGTAAGGGAAAAGTTATATTATTAGGTTTTCTTTTGTTCTTAGTGTAGTTAAAAATCTCTTTCATACTGTAGGTTGTAAGATTTTCCTTATGTCTTTTTGCTTCGTTATTAACTCTCTACCATTCTTTGTTTCTAATTTGTATTCATTATTAATAGTGGCCCTGTTTTGCTATTTATTATATACCATACTTATCTGAATATAAGGTGATTCTGATCAAAGAGCAAACCAGATTTACAGTTGATTTTAGGAGAATAATATATGGATCCTGGATAGAAGATCCCAACTCCAGTTGTTCCCAGTGTCTCAACACACCTACCATGTGTCCTTCCATCTGCAGTGAAGGCCTCCCTCCCTCCATCCTCACTCTCCAACCTTTTCCCTGACAGTGTTCTTTCTATACTGCTCTGCACACATTTTGAAAAACACCGGGGCATTAGCTCCATATAAAAAAGATCTCAACTGTAAGGCAGGAGGCTTCAGCAATTTAATCTTTTTATATGCTTACTGTTGTTTCTCTGCTCACTCTGTGAGCACTTCTAATCCCCAAGTAACTGGGGCAGAGTTTTGGTCCCCTCTCTTGTCTGAGCTGGAAGCTCAGTCACAAAACTAGGGCTCTCACCTGCCCTTCTTCCATGCAATTCTCTTTGTTTTTCACTTTAACTTTCCCACATCATTGTGAACTGAGACATGTTAGGGCTCTGCTGCAGTCTCCAGAGCACAAAGTCAGACTGGTGGATGAATGCTGAGAAAAATTGCCTTTTTCTTTGCGACTTTTGTGACTTCTTTCTCAATGCAACAGGTTTGGAAGGATCTGGTTAAATATTTTTATAACAATTCTATTTTATCATTCACATTCTACTGATAACTAATATGGATCATAATTCTTCACAGATTTGTGACATGTACCAATTAAAGCTTTCATCTTACATATGGATTTGTGTGAAGGACATAAACGTTCATGCATAATAAAGCATAAGAAGTCATGATCGCTGATATATATACGAACATTTATTGATTAGTTTCCTTATCAATAATTTCTTTCTCCAGATGACATCTATGATTATATGCAACACTTTCTAGTTTGTTAAATACCTTCTTTAGTAATGCCAGTAATGTTCAGAAAGCTCTGACGAATGCAACCATCTGCCACTCAGGTTACACTATTTGATGAAAAAGTGTAATGCAAACATAACAGACAGGCGCTTAAGGAACTAATGAACTTGCTCTCATGTAGGACACTGTAGTTGGTAGCCATCCCTGACTACTACCCTATCTTGATTCATTTTTACAAACATTCAGACATTTAAGAACAATTCAGTGCAAACTAATCACTCATTCAGAAATTGTTGCATTTTAAAGCATCTCAGTTCTCTTCTTTTACGCACCTAATTTTTCCTACTACTGTATAGTCATTCCATTGGATATTTTAACAATGATGTCCATCATTCTACTAGCTTTGATTAAAGGCAAAAATATCTTCAAATTGATAGTTTTCTTCTTTAGTTTATACTTCATTTCAGAAAGATTTACTGAATGGTATTCTTTACTATCTGTTTTTACAAAACTTTTGAAATCATTTTTAAAGTATTCTTTAAAAAATTAACATTTTCTTAAGTTAACTCAGGGAAGATAATTGTTTTCAAAAGTCTTTCTAGTAAAAAGTACAGGATGAGTTCTCTAAAAACAGTAAACTATAGAAAAATTTGTGCAAATTTTCACCTCTTCAGAAAAAGAAGGCATTTTGATATTCAGCAAATAATTACTGAAAAACTCATGAGAGTCAAAAGACCACAAAATACAAACATTATCACAGAGTAAAGATGTCATGTATTTCTCTGTCTCGGTTTGGTTCTTCTCCTACAAAAAATTAATTTTATCCTTCCAATAATTATCAATAGGTGGAAAAGGGGGAATCCTTGAATTGAGAAAAGTTAATTAACAGGAAATAACACAGGTCTGGAAAAGGTAAGACTATAATACAAGTGACAATGTTTTGAATAATTTTTGATCAATTATTAATTTTCATCTTTTTTATATTAAGCAATTATTTACTGTGCATAAAATATTTATTTTTTAAGAAGTATTCATTTTAAAGATAGCATAAAAATTGAACTTTTGTATTTATTGTACAGACACAGATTTGTATTTATTGTATACACAGATTACATGTTCATTACAGACCATGAAAATAACTTCACCTATTTTATATCAAGCTGCAAAATAGCTAGAAATGTTCTTGTGACTGGGATGGCTTTCCTGGAAAGAGTGCAGAATTTAAGAACATACACCATAGGGCCCCAATTTGCTAAAGGATTGTTACAGAAGTAAAAATTTACTTATATGAGTATTCCTGTGGTATTCAGGGGGGTTAATCACACTTAAAGTCAGTGTTTCAGTGTTTTGCTGAATTAAACTCCAGATATAGTAAAATGATACTTCAAGTTCATCCTTGAACATAGAGCAGAACGTAATATCACTTAGATCAGTGCTTTGGGAAGTAAAAAAAAAAAAACAAACCCAAACCAAAAAAAACCCAACTGAGAAGGGAGCCATCTGCCAAGTACTTCAGAAAGTTAGTCTAGCTGAGAAGTTAGGCTGTCCCTGCCCCAGAAAGCATGTAATGTAATAAGCAAAGCAGAAGACTATTGAAAAAGACTCCCTCACGCAGGCTAAAAGAACAGACATAGTTGGCAAGCACTGTGTCAGTACCACATTTTGTTTTAACAAGCTTCATTTTCTTTTTTTTGTTATGGTAGACGTTGATTATTGGACTAGCAAAGGGAGGAGGAGAAAGGTAGGGGGAAATAAGAGGTACGGAGCAACAGGCAAAAAGGAGGAAGGTGGCAAGTAGTAAGACAGATGGGACAGGATTTGGCTGATGTCCAGAGAAAGTCAGTAATCAGCACAGAAAAGTGAACATACAGCAAAAGAACTGTGGAAATATGTTAGCTGTTCCCAATTCTTACATTTCCAGTTCATCTGTTTGACAGGTTTTTCTTTTCTATCCCTCAAGGTTGCAAGAGTAAGGAAAGAAAACAGAAATGCATAAAAGCACATGTCTAGAAAATAGCTAGCTCTTGTGCAATTCTGCAACTAAGAGTGCTTGACTTTTCCACTTCCTCAGTCTTGTCCAGGATATAAATGTCCAGCTTATGCCTAGGGTTGCTTCCTTCTTGATGTTTCTTTTTCCTCATAACTGCAGCTTACCAGAGGAAGAACAATTTGAGAATGCAGCTTTTCTGGGATCACTGGTACAATTTTCCTCCTGAAAAAAAAAAAAAAAAAAAAAGAAGAAACGAAGAAAAGCTTTAATTGTCTAATTTGAACCCAAATGTATCGACTTTTTTTCTAAGAAAATTTATTGTGGGAGAAATAATCCCCAGTGAAATATTGCAATGAAAAATAGTGCCAAACTATCTTTGTTTTCATTCTCTTCATTCCGCTGTTCCTAAAGTAGACACATCTAAATACCACGATGAAGGGAAACCTCTGAAAAGAGCAGGTACCTATTTATTCCCTCATATTTGTCCAAAGTCAACAAAAGGAATTTATTCAAACATAATTGGATCCAAGCATTATTTAAACTTAGGTTCTGGATCTAATCTGTATGCTTCAGTGGCAACTATAGTTTTTCTAAGGAAAATGTTGTATCATTTTTTCACTTGAGTGCTGAATCAGTGATTACTAAATGGACTCAGTTTCCTTCAGATAAAAGTCTCAAACACTCTTGGTCTAATATTGTTCATTTACAAAAGTTGTAGGCAAAGTTTGGTTTTCTTGAATACAGTAAAAAGCAAGCAAAATTATAATTTTCCAAATCAGCAATCTCTTGTATGCCTCTACAATAAATTCAGTACTTGAGAAACTGTCTCTGCCTCCCTTCAAAATCACTTTCATAACTTTGTCTCCTGTCTTTCCTATACTAATTCACATATTTCAATAAAACATGCTTTTAATGATTTGATTTTATCTGAATTAAGCCTGCACAGGCCCAACCATTTGTTTTAATGCCTCCAGTGACAATCCTTTACCATATATAGATATTTCATTAGATAAAGGTACTTAATCAGTTCTGCCTTCAGTCCCAAAAAGAGCGAATGAGTGGCACACCTACTTGCATTAACAAGGACTGTGATTCTTTCAGGACCAATGACTCCTCTCGGGAGCAGGGTGATATACTGTTGTGGTAGACACGACACAATGCAAGTACACCCAAAAAGCAGATAGGTAGTCACTCATTCAATTCTAGCACAGAAACATGACTCTTCTTCCCTCTAGTAATTTGTATTCACACTTCTTCCAAATACTTTTGAACTCTAAATCAGCTCCTATATTCATCAACTTTTTATCATGTTCTGTTAGTTGAGCAATGTTCAAGTTCCATATATCTTTTTTTTAATCCTTTCTTTCTTCATATTCTTTCATGTGCTCTGAAAACAAGCACAGGTGGTTCCAAAGAGGACTGTTTGCTTCTTACGTGCCAACATACAATTCCTAATTGGATGTCTCACTGCCATAAAAGACAATTTGGGAAAAAACAATAACACCGCAGTTTAATTTTTTCTGTGAATGTAAATTTTATAATGATGCCCTAGAAATAAGGTACAGTTTTGGTTATAAACCCATTTGAAGAGAAAGGTATTTCAAATTGCATTGGATGAGCTAAAAAGAAAAGTTAAAACCAGAAAAACACCCCCACCACAGAAATCTTTTCATATATGTCTTGGGACTTTTTCCCAGTTCAATGACAACAACAGATAAAAATTAATGTAGTGAGAAATGTGGTTATTATAAAATATTTTTTATTTTCATTAATATTAGGATAAAGCAGAAATTAAAACTGCTGCAAATAATGCAGTATATCAGTAAAATATATACCCATGCATTACATGTATTGCGATTTAGTGGGAAGAGATAAGGTATTTTTTGAATGTTTAAACAAACACTCTTTGCAAAGCACTAAAGGCAACTAACAGATGCTTTGGGATGGTACTAACACAGAGTAACCTGGATAATGGCACGTACTACTCTTTCCTACCTCTTTTTCTGAGTGCTTCAATCTAAACATTCTAGTTAAAATGCAAGTCTGCATCTGTGATCTGCTTTACAAGCATGACGCTAAATTAAAAACGTTTTAGAGATAGAAAGTACAAGTAATGTCCAAATGTGTTTTCCCAGAAATTGTCAAAGTTGCTTTCACTCCATTCTCATGTTATGATGCTTTATTTTCAGGCAGTCCTTTTTTCCTTCCAAGTCATTTGGGCTAAATTGGCTTCATTTCCTCAAAGGTTTCCCAGGTGGCAGTGTTTTCCTAAGCTAGGCACTAACTCTTCAAAATCAGTGTAAGGAGCCATTCCTGGAGGTAGAAGAGGGGTTTGTTGTTTAGTTTCATCCATGCTCCACTAAAGGCTCTGCGCTGTGAGTCAAAAATACAAAGATGGGGAAAATTCAGCCCAACCTTCTTATTCTCATTTCTGTGTCAGTGGTATTACCAAGAACAACCTGAGCCAATTCTGGACACTTGTATTGGAGCAGTGTTCACACCCAGAGCACTACTCGTAGTCCATGGCCTTTCCTTTGGGAAATAGATCCCAAGTCTTGGGATCTCAATAATACTAGTTTCTCAAATGATACCAGGTCCTGGGTATATTACATAAAACCGGCCGAACTGGAAAAGGCTAATGACTCAATGTTTGAGCAGCAAGTCTTCAGCTTACCGATGACGTCCTGTTGTCTGTGTTTGGGCACCAAGAGGGTTGGCCTGGAGAGTTTTAGAGCTACCAGCACAGTTGGACTGTGTGTGGGTGTTGTAATAATTGAAGCTTAAGAGGCTCTTCTCACTCACACACCAACCAAGTGTTGTTCATCTGGAGTGACAGTCAGACATTGGCCCCTGCTGTCTCTGTTTCTACAGCTAAAATGTTGCTTCTAAACAAGACTGCAAGTGGTGAGCAAGGCTTTCTCCTCATTCTGCAGAACACCCCTGGGCAGGACAGGGCAGGGCAGGGCAGGGCAGGTGGGAAAGGCTCCCTTCTCATCTCAGATTAGAAATGTTTTCTTCAGTCACAGCATGAGAAAGACAGCAATGGACAAACTGTAAAGCAACTACTTGTGAAACAAAATTAACAGGCGAGGGATGGATGGGAAGTATCACAGTGGGGCTACTGGAGATGACAGAAAACCAACTGGGAATACTAAGGTCAATATTTTATTGGCTTATACTGATTGAATATCTAATGAAAACACTGCAGTTTTGGTGAATCTCTCTAGCAAATGTTCTTATCATTTGGTGAAATATTCTGATCTTTTCACTGTCTTTTTCCAACAAACGTTTTGAAACTTCAAAGGAAACACCAGTTATTCCAGTTTAGGGAGTAGGGGCAGAAGAGAAATTCGCAGCTTCATCCAGCGGTGGCAGGCTGTGTACCGGGGGTCACACTGTCTGAAGGCAGAGGAGTGTTAGAATCTTATTTTAAAGTAATTCTGTCCATGCACCCTCATCTACAGTGATCAGGGCTCTTTACCTGAATAGTTGCATCTGTGGTCATGGTTCTGGGTAGTTTTGGTTTCCAGCTGCAATGTCCCAAGAAGAGCTCAGAGAGAAAAATATTACCCTTCAGAGGACAGTAATGTGTTTCTATGTCTTATCAGGAGGAAATTTTTTCCCTACTCTCATCTGCACTGCAACATGGGGGAAATCCAAGTGCTTTCCTGTTTCCCACCTGCCCCAGTGACCCTGCACCCCACGGGGCCTTTCAGAGCTGCTCAGTCCTCCTGCTCAGAAGACTAAGCCTTATGGCTTGTGTGCTGCGAGAGGGTCCCAGATAATCTTACTCTCATAGGGTCTGTAATCAGCTCCCCAGAGCCAGGGTGCTGCCTAGATTAAAATGAGCAGAAAGAGAATATTCTTCAAAACGTGTTCCATGCCTTCTTCCAGATATATATAAATCATGATAATTATGTGGCTTTCCAGCTGAACGTGAAGCTAAAGCAGTAGTAGTGAATAAAGATTTCTAGATTATGCTCATTTAGCCTTTGTCCATAATAAAGCTCTGGCTAAGAGGTCAATTTAAAGCAGGTCTCTGGGGACACTGAAATAAATGTTTTCATTACACCATAAAAGTCTCAGCAAAAAGCAGGGAAATAAAGTAAATCTACTGTGGATGTTAGTGCTATTAGAACATTATCCAAGGAAGTTAGACACATTACTGAGGCATGAGACCAGCAGAAAACCCCCACAAAATTAACAGTACACATTTTAACCACTGTGAACAGGTTTATTGCTCTTATTTCCTGAGTTCAGAAAAATTGTCAGCAAGCACAAAACACCTGGAGTTTAGATTACTATGTGTTAAATTGTGTTTATGTACTTGTAAAACCGTGTTGCATTGCTATTGGACATTAAAAAGTTTCTTGTCTAAGTTCCCAGAGTTACTTACTATGTGTGGAAAAAAAAAACCCTTTATATTTAAATCTCTGAGTGTTTTCTACATGCCTGAGAAGTACTTCTTTTTTAAAAAAAGAGATCTCTCTAAGAGGCATGATTAGAGAAGGATAGAGGGCAGAAGATGTTTCTTGCAGTACTATACTAATTTGCAAAGCTGGGTTTAAAACTGTTGTTTTCTGTCCATTATTTTGTACAGGTTCCTAAGCTACAGATCCCACTTCAAAGAAACAAATGAGAGGAAGCTGAAAGCAGCTTGAAATGGCAGCCTTATCTGTTCCCCTCTGCTGAGGCAAGATGTGCCCACAATACAGCCAGACTATGTCTGGCAGTGACTTGTTCAGCCTCCTTTTCTTTAAGAGGGGTTACACTGCAAGGCTTTTCGTTAACATGAAATAAAAAAAAAAAATGGCTGCTATTGCAATAGATATAAAATCACCTGTCATTCATCTTACCTTGAAAGCATAATTTTGAATCAGAATCCTGTCTTAATTAAATCAAACAAGTATTAAATATATTAATAAATTAAACATATAACTAAATATATAATATATTGTTAGCATTTAAAATAATTACCACTTCTTCTCATTTAACTTCATACCGCATGCGTTAGTAATATTTAAAAAGAATAACAACTTTCCAGAGTACACTGAAGACACAATTTTACGAAGGCCCATGTTACAGTGCTGTCAGATTTCATTACTTCACTGTAGCACCAAAACATTGATCCTTTAAAATAAAGTTAGTTTATTTTCTTATAGCAGACATTTATACACATGCTATTGCTCTCAGTTTGACTTTGGAGATAACCCAAAAATAATTCTTTTTTTACCAGCTTGTTTATAGTACTGATATTGTAATGTTGTTTTCACAATGTTATAGTAAAGGTTGTATTAGCCTTACATCATAAACCTCTATGTCTCTGGATTTTATAGCTATGATTTTTTACTGTGCTCCAAACTGAAATTTGCTACAAAAAGTAAAAGTTACATTGTTTCACACAAGTCTGAGAATATCCACAGTATTTATTTTTTCTATTCTGGGTGCAAAAAATAAAGGATGTTTAGACGTAAGTGTGTGTGTCTATAAATTCATTTAAATATATAAATACTTATATTTCTATACTTAAGTTTAAACTTCCTTTATATACACATATGCAAAGAGCCTCCCATATATGAATATGTACATATATATATGTTTGTCTTGATATAATTCCAAAACATTTGATTCAATCTCTCATCTCTGCTTGTCTCATTTCGTGCTGTTAATAGTACCAAAGCAGCATTCTTAGCAAAGGAGTAGTCCCTCACTATTGCGTCTTTCTCAGTCAGCACTGAGCCTAATGGCTGCTCTGCCTTTGTGAAGGAGCAGGGACAGGAGTCAAACAGGGAGAAGAGACAGAGTGTGATACTGCTACTAATACAAACCATCTCCTGGAAATTGTCACCACAAAGCCTTACACTGTGCTAAAGATTCAAAGAGATGGGCCTGGCTGCTGCCATAACCTCCATTTTGCAGGACCCAGCCATGAAGAAGAAGAGTAAACCACAGCTATGACCGTACGTTTTCAGCTGATGTGGTATGCAAAGCACGATCAAGTGCTGTATTCATTCCTTTGCCTTGCTTTATGTCATAACAACAAGCAGTTCATATGTTTAAGGTTTACAGTATTGCACATTAATAAACATTTCCCCAACGTTTTTCAACAGAATTACTTACTGCATGTGTATATGTGTTATACACGGTCTGGCTAGTGAGACTGGCTATGAGCCTTTTATGAATTTGCCACCATAGTCCATACTTGAATCTACTTAGACCAAGTTAGTTTCATAACAAACTGAATATGGTTTTGTTCAGCAAAAGGTAGGATATGTATGATCCTTCAGCCTTTTTCCCCAATGGGGTGTCCTTTAATTGGAGCTGTTGTAAAATAAGGTCTCATTTCTTAAAGCTTCTAGGATGTGGATAGCATATGGATAATTTTCGCACTTACTTTAGTTGTAACACTCTTTTATCTTGTTCACTTCCATACCCTTGACACCCTTTCAATGTACAACTTCTTAATATTAACTTTAAGAGATGGAGAATACTTATTGGACAAGTTTAAAAGTGCACTGCTTCTTAATTGTACTGAACATATTTTGATCTGGCGTACACTTGCAGCTAAACTACTCAGCACCAGTTCCACTTACCTGTTTCTGGCCCAAAACATCAGTAGTTGGTTGTTTTGCCAATAAAGGCACGAGCTCAAGAAAACATAATTTCGCCATTTTCGACAAGAAAAACCTTGACACCTAGTAATACAAAAATAAGTCTCTTAGTGAAGGGTGTGAGGTGAAAAGATAGAGTTCTGCAGGATTTCTTGGTATGTACCTATATTGGGTTTGTGTGGCAAGGTTTCGGTAGCGGAGGGGGTTGCAGGGGTGGCCTCTGTGAGAAGCTGCTAGAAGCTTCCCCCATGTCCGACAGAGCCAACGCCAGCCGGCTCCAAGACAGACCCACCACCGGCCAAGGCTGAGACCATCAGCAACAGTGGCAGCGCCTCTGGGAGAGCAGAGTTAAGAAGGGGGGAAAAAACTGTGCAACTGCAGCCAAAGAGAAGAGTGAGAATATGTAAGAGAAACAACTCTGCAGACCCCCCGGCCAGGGCAGCAGGAGGGGCTCCAGGCGCCGGAGCAGAGGTTCCCCGGCAGGCCGTGGTGAAGACCCTGGTGAGGCCGGCTGTGCCCCTGCAGCCATGGAGCTCCATGCTGGAGCAGATCTCCACCTGCAGCCTGGAGAGGACCCCACGCCAGAGCAGGGGGATGCCCGAAGGAGGCCATGACCCCATGGGAAGCCCATGCTGGAGCAGGGTCCTGGCAGGACCTGTGGCCCCATGGAGAGAAGAGCCCAGGCTGGAGCAGGGTTGCTGGCAGGACTTGTGATCCCGTGGGGGACCCACACTGGAGTAGTCTGTTCCTGAAGGATGGCACCCCATGGAAGGGAACCAGGCTGGAGCAGTTTGGGAAGAACTGCAGCCTGTGGGAAGGACTCACATTGGAGAAGTTAATGGAGGGCTGTCTCCCGTGGGAGGGACCCCATGCTAAAGCAGGGGAAGAGTGTGAGGAGTCCTCCCTCTGAGGAGGAAGGGGCAGCAAAAACAACATGTGATGAACTGACCACAACCACACTTGGAAGAGAGGAGGTAGAGAATTGGGCAGTAAAGTTAAGCCCAGGAAGAAGAGAAGGGTGGGGAAAAGGTGTTCTTATGATTTGGATTTAGTTCTCATCACCCTACTCTGATTTGGCTGGTAATTAAATTAATTTTTCCCCAAGTTGAGTTTGTTTTTCCCATGATGGTAATTGTTGAATGATCTCTCCCTGTCCTTATGTCAACCCACAAGCTTCTCGTTATATTTTCTCTCGCGTTTCCAGTTGAGGAGGGGGAGTGATAGAGCGGCTTTGGTGTGCACCTGGCCTTCAGCCAGGGTCAACCCACCACAGTACCACAGAGTGTATTAATACTGTTTTTTCCAAAAGTGGGAGATGTAAATTATTTGTTTGTATTTGCATGGTGTATATTGTGAGCACCAGTATTGTAGTCTGCTCTTTTCAAAACCAAACAATGGTGAAGGAAAACTGAATAGCTCTTCAGCTGACAAAAACTGTAATAGAACTATTGACCTTATGTAGTTACACCACCTGTTTCAACCTTTGTTATAATCAAGGCAATTAACTGAAACTGCTCTGAACTATTATTATTTCTTAAACCAAAGCTGAAAAAGTATTTTGATGTGTTTGAATACAAACCCAAAGAGAATCCAAAAGTCTTCACTTCTATTTCAACTGAAACCAGAATTGTATTGAAAAATACGTTATTTGTCGTATATATGGTATTTTCTTTGGGTGTTAAAATAGCTTACTGCAAATGAATCCTCCCACTGCAATGTTTCTTACACTGTTTATATCAAATTTATCTTCCTTTTGATGCATACCCACCCTATTAACCTTTTCTCTGCGGCTACAGGTCTGCATGTAAGACAAATATAGCTAATAATATTTATAGTCCTCTTTGCTCACTGGTTCACAGGCTTGGCCAAAACAAACTTCATCCCATATTTTTATATTTGCAGACCACAAAGATTTTTATTGCTACTTATTCATATTCCTAATTAAGAAATTTGAAATTAAGGGCAATGTTTTTCTTTAGATATAATTAAAATGATATTTCACAGAATAGTGCCTGAATTTCCTTATCTCATTCTGTGCCAATTAATTTGGCCCAATTTGCTTGCTAAAGTGGTTGGGCCAATTTAATTAGCTTGACTCACTCTTAGATTCTGTATCTGAGTATTACAGAGTTGGTGTTTAACTTCATGGAGTGACCATAATGAATCAGTACGTATTTGGGGACTAATTGCTTTAGTAAAGAGAAAGGGAAAAACAGCAGTCCAAATGATTATGTCATTTTTTAAGCAGACTTGCTTGTGTAACCTCAGTTGAACAAGAGAGTCCACAGTCTTTTTACATTGTTAGGTCCCACTAGCATTTCTGGTGTGTATGAGAAACCCTAATAGGAAAGCAAAGTGACACAGGGAAGCAAAGTGACACAGTGACAGGTGTCATAGCTCATAAACTAAATCAAGATTTTAAAAACTATATATAAAAAACTGATAAAGATGCTTAAAATTTTGTGTAAATAAAATCATCAATATTTTTTTTAGCATTACAAATTATTCCAAGAGAGGGGAAATAACACCCACAAAATTCCTTGAATTAGAATGCTTAGCACTTGTTTAGTTTGTTTCACCTTCTAAGTGATTTACAAATATTTATTTCTGTCCAATATTCTTGTGACATGAATTACTGTTATTACTAACAACATATTAATGCGTTTACTTGTTTTTTCTGAAAGGCAAAATTGAGGAAGATAGTTGGAGAGTTTGTATGAGAGATTTGCGCCATAAATTAGCCTGGCACAGGTAAGGTCAGTTATCTGGAGATAGGAGAAAAGTAATTTCCAAATCTTCCTTATCACATGGGGTATGCTAACACTTTCTGGAGTCCATCACCACCAGTGGGTGTAAACCAGAGAAAGGCAATTAAGTGAGGGTATCATATTGCTCAAATCAGAAATATAGAGAGACAACAGGCTGGATCAATGGGCTGAGGTCAACTGTATGAGGTTTAATAAGGCCAAGTGCAGGGTCCTGCACTTGGGTCACAACAACCCCATGGAATGTTACTGGCTTAAGGAAGAGTGGATGGAAAACTGCCTGGCGGAAAAGGACCCGAGGGTGCTGGTTGACAGCTGTCTGAACATGAACCATCAGTGTGCCCAGGTGGCCAAGAAGGCCAACAGCATCCTGGCCTGTATCAGAAATAGTGTGGCCAGCAGGAGTAGGGAAGTGATTGTGCCCCTGTACTCGGCACTGGTGAGGCCGCACCTCGAGTCCTGTGTTCAGTTTTGGGCCCCTCACTACAAGAAGGATGTTGAGGTGCTGGAGTGTGTCCAGGGAAGGGCAACAAAGATGGTGAGGGGTCTGAAGCACAAGTCTTAAGAGGAGCAGCTGAGGGAACCAGGGTGGTTTAGTCTGGAAAGAGGAGGCTGAGGGGAGACCTCATCAGTCTCTACAACTAACTGAAAGGGTGATGTGGTGAGGTGGATGTTGGTTTCTTCTCTCAAGTAGCTAGCAATAAAACGAGATGAAATGGCCTCAAGTTGCGCCAGGGGACGTTTAGGTTAGATATTAGGAAAAATTTCTTTACTGAGAGAGTGGTCAAGCATTGGAACAGGCTGCCCAGGGAAGTGGTGGAGTCACCATCCCTGGAAGTGTTCAAAAAACATGTAGACGTGGCACTTTGGGACATGTTTTAGTGCACATGGCGGTGTTGGGTTGATGGTTGGGCTTGATGATCTTAAAGGTCTTTTCCAGCCTTAATGATTCTGTGATTCTGTGTTCATATGATGATTTTCTCAGTATAAAGGCTAATGTGCTGTCCAGCCATGTTATATTCAACTCAAGGCTGATGACATGGGAAAGCAGTATTTCATAGCTCTTTCTGACCATGCAGTCAAGGAAGAGTGAAAATCTAGTTTGAATGGACATATACATATTATAGAAGAATTTTGATACCAAAAGTGAATTTAAAGTTCAGACTTTCCTCGTTCCCAGCTGCCTATTGTGTTCAGTTACTTGAAATCAGTAATCTCTATGGAGGAAATTAAATCTGTACACACTCTTGGACTTGGCAAAACTTTATTTAGTTTGAGTAGTTAATACCACAAAGGACCTTATGGGGTTCTTTTCCAGAGAGATCCTACTCATTCTGGAGGAGTGGTGGTGGTACTAAGCAGTTGTACATACTTGTGCAGATACAGCCTTTATTTGCTGCTTATGAGAAAAATGACATGTTATGAAGATGTATATAAATTCAATGATAAAAATGAAAGTATCAAGTCAGTGAGGATCCTAGAATGAAATTTATATTAGTGGAAATGAGAAGGGTAGACTGAGATTAGAGACAGGGATAAGTTTCCACAGCCCCATCCTGATCAGATCACAGAACTGCTTGATGCCAATATAACTCAGAAGTTCGTCATTCAATCCAATTTACATTGCTACTCATGTAACTGGGGGCAGTAGGATAGTAGGCATCCTCCCAAATGCTACAGGTCTTCTCATTGATTTAGTAGAGTCTGAACGCAAGTAAGGTTAGTCAGTGGATATTGGCATTGCAGTAAAAACATTGGCTGTATTTCCTTTAGAGTGGATTCCTTTTAGGCATGAGGCAGTGCCGTTTATATATACCTTCCTTTATTTATAGTGAGAATTAAACCTGAGGTGTGGCACTTCATCTTCTGTTGAGCCTTTGGAGAGCCAAAATAACCTTACGTGGGGGTTTTTTGTCTTTCGGTCAAATTCATCTTCACAAAACTATTTTCCAAATATTTGCATTACATAACCATACAGATAGCAGTCAGGAAGCCATAGAGATGTGAATTCAGGTTCCTTCAAGATGCAGTCCAGGAACAACACCAAAACTCCACAGCTAGAATCAGGCTGCCTGCAGTTATAAACAGAAAGAGATATAAATGATGTAAAACTTATGGGGGCTGACATACAAAACTGAGCTGAACATGGCCTTGGAAATTATGAGCTGAAGGCTGTGAAATGTAATTAGAAAACTATAACCATTCTCTTCTGCATTACTCTGTACTTTGTGGTTCTTTTAAGAATGAGTAAACACAACACCGTGACACACGCACATAATGCAATGAAGGTAATACACCCTTTTCTCTCAAAACAAGTAGAAGAACTGCTGTAGGATACCATTCTCCTTCAAAAATGGCCAAAAGTGTGTCTTTCATGAAAGAGCAACACTGTATCTGAATGCATGAACTGGCATGACTGAGTGGCAATCTGCACATACACACCTGGGTGATACGGAAGTCATGGAACCGAAAACTTCTAATAGTCAATTTATTTACATTTCAGTTAACACAGATTTGAGTCATTAGGCAATTCAGATCAGGAAAAGCTCACTTTCCCCTGGCAATTTACAACACTTTATTATTGAATCAGAGGAGAGAAAGAGGAAAGAAGTATATACAAAACCAGAACATGTAAGATTTATGAATTACTAAATTTATTCTATTTTTAAAAAGTTATATTATTAAACTCCGTTAAAATGGAAGACTTAGTAATTGACACATAGCATCATCTTAGCTAGTAAAACACATCTTGGGGCTCCAAATGGAGCATGTCTGTTTTGTGTAACCACAGCAATCACTTATTGCTGGTGTTTTGCCTCTTATTTTTCTAGGATAGTCTGTTTGTATGGACTATATATTTTAATACGTATGCTTCAATAATTAAGTGACAGAGCATAAAATATTTGCTATCAGTTGGTGCCACAGTTTGATTATTTGACACAATTTTTCATTTTTGTTACTTATTCAAACATCTGGGTTAGGTTTTACAATTCTTATGTTAAATATTCTATGAAAAAAATTAGTATATATGCTTATTTCTGCCCTATGCCATCTGGTTATTGTAGCCAGTAATTTCTGATCATAGATCTAAAGCTTACTTAATTGTGTGGAGTTTGATTTGATTAGTTTATGAATATATTAGGAAAAGTAAATATTATTATTTTCCTTAGTACTGCTCTATCTCTCCATTCGCCAAGCATTGCATGTAAATCAAGCCTTCTCTTGCATGTCTGCAACAGCACAAGAAGGAAAATGCTCAACTGAATTATCATACATTAAGACTCATAAGTAGCTCACTGTCTGGGGAGCAATTGTTGTGTCTGTGTCATGTGGTCAAGTTGCACAGTCAGATGATTAGCAAATGAAATCTGAGGTTCTGATTATATACACTTAAATATAAATATCTCAACTCAGTCTATGTCAGTGTTTTTGATGATGGTGAACTTTGTTCCTTTTTCATTTAGACGTTACAAACGAATATCAAAATCACTGATCAGCTCATACTGTATGTGTCTTTCCTCATGTCCAACTTGTATATACAAAATATCTACTGTGGAAACACCACCCAGAGCTGTGAATAACAAATTCTTGTTCACCTGCAAATAGAGGTATACTTTTACATATATTTAAAACTGGACTAGCATGTCTATGGTTGACTTAATATTCGCATAGTGAAGGCACAAAGCAGCAGCTCAGGTGAAGATGAAAAGGAGTTTGAGGAGTGGAAAGAAGCAAAACAGATCTTGTCTTTATGAGCAAAGCAATCACTGCAGTGCTTTTCAAACCTAAAGATTAACACAATTATTTTACAAAAAGAATGCATGTAACTGAGGCGAACAGCAATCAAAAATAATCTGCTCAGTCATGCAAAACTAAAAAATATTATTTTCCAATGTTAATTTTCTTCATATGAAACTGCCTGAAGATAATTTTTTATTTCAGACTGGAATAGAATTGAAGAATTCCCTGTATTCTTCCACAGACAATTGCCTTCAGAGTAAATTAAACCAACAAGAACTTCCATGGTTAGTTCTGCAAAATTTCCAGACTTTCTCATGAGGGTCAGTCTGTTCTCAATTCTCCATAGTTTCAATGAACCTTTTACAGAAAGGTTTTACAGGGTTGATCTAAAATAGAGTTACTTTTCACCTTTGGCCTTTTTGCCCTTCATCTTACTTTAGAAGCACTGTAGTGCTTTGGACCATTACTGTAGAAAACAGTAGTATTTTCAATAAAGGTCTCGCATAGCTAGACAGTTGGAAAGGCTGAAGGAACAAAGTTAGAACTAACAGCTGAATGCAACTGAAAATTTATATCCCACATTGAGGATTACAGCCACTTGACAGGAAATATTTCATTAACCTTTCCCAGGTCAGGAACATTAGCAGAACTACTGTTGTGAGCATATTAAACCGGATTTTTCCTAAAATACTAACATACATAATCCATAATCTTTTGTCATTTTCCTCAGGAGATGCTTTGTATAAACTTACAAATATTCACTCTTCACCAATCTTCTACCACATTAGCAATCCCTCCTTGCAAAATGCACCCTTTTTTATACACATGCACTTTAGTAAATTTACTGGGATTTCACAGGGAGTCTGACTCAGTAGAGTAGATTTTGGCATTTGTTAAAGATTCATCATCCTTTGCTCCCTCTGGGAAGTCGGAGGTGCGGGGGGGAAGTCACATTTAGACTATATTAGAGCATATGGTATTTGAAAGATATTTTTTAATCTATCTTATCCCAAAGTACCAAATTAGTACTCTGAAAGTTTTTCAACAGAAACAAGATGTTGATGGTATTGATGGTGTCTCAACAGATGGACCAATGTTTGAAGAATAATAAAATGCTGTTTTGCCAAAGAGATGTAAAATATCTGTCATTTCATTCACACCTGCTCTTTTTTTTCTCTTTTCTGAGATTAGGTTGTTGAGAAAGCAGTGGTAGTCCAACACAGATTGTCTGACTTCTCCCCTCTGTATTGGTCTTCAGGTCAGAACTTGGACTAAAGAATGGTAGATAATTGTTAACAA
Organism: Phaethon lepturus; assembly: GCF_000687285.1. Classification (NCBI taxonomy): domain Eukaryota; kingdom Metazoa; phylum Chordata; class Aves; order Phaethontiformes; family Phaethontidae; genus Phaethon; species Phaethon lepturus. Next base: position 50,223 of record NW_010513960.1, read on the forward strand.
CTGGTTTATTTGATTGCTGCAGGTCTATGTGCAGGGATTCTAAGCTATACATTGATTTTGATTAACTCAATAGCAGAATTTGGTGTTTAGCACACATCTCTTACCTACAAGAGAGTAGTATCTGAGTCTATCCCTGTCGTTCAAAGGCAAAGCTCCCATTTGCTTCAGCACTGCAAAATCAAACCTTCTGCTCTTCTTCTAGTAATATTACTGGAACATGGTGTTTTGGACTGGGCTATTGAGTTGTTCATACAGGGCTGAGCCCCAGGGCTCAGTCTCATAATGGTTTCATTATACTTCTAGATATGTTAGACCCCATGACTGGAGTTCACTGGTATTAGAATAATAGTCTCTGCTGGTTTTGTCAGTTTCTTTTCTTTGACATGACTTCACTGCTCCCAAATTTCAGTTAACACTGAATTTAAATTTATTTTTTGTAGAATTTTCAGCTCTAAAAGCATGTACTTCCACATTTTCTTACTGTGACGCTGACTTCTGTCTTGTGTTTTCATTTTTTAAAAGATATGTTTTCACATGAATGTGGTCATTCTTTAGCTTGGGGGAGCTGTTTGTTTTTTTCAAAGTGTAAAACTTAAAGAAAAATAGTGTCAGTGATGAAATTTGTGAAAAAAATGTGGAAAATATAAACAATTTTATTGATTTTGTATTCCAGATTATCAACTCTAATAGTAGGATTTCCTTAACTTCCACCACATCCATCTAAAATCACTAGATTAGCACACAGATGGTGAAACCCTTCTGTCCTGAGACTGGTTTACTGTCACACATATACAAAAGCACATCATGTAAAAATTAATATATACCTGATTCCAAAGTGAGCACACCCTTTACATTTATATTTATGACCACAACAGTATGTATCTGGTTTAAGATGCTTTAGCATCCCAATCATTGATTTTCTCATAAAATATTCTCAGTGGAGCACTGGGAAATTTCAAGCAGCTGAACAGAAGATGTAATTTCCAAGCAGCGTTATCCATTTCTAGTGACTTGTTACTAACTGGGGATGCAAAGAATGTAGTGATGCTTCGGAATGAGGTATGTGAAGCTTGCTTGACAGAAATTATCTTTGTGGATACAACGTAGAAGTACAACAGTCTCATTTTAGACAGTAGGACTGGCTGGCAACTAATTTCTTTATGCTATCCAGGGAGTCAGACCTAACCTTTTGGAAGGACATTCTAATCTTCTGTCCTGTCTGAATCATAGTTCATTGTAGATCACTGTGTTTGGAGTTGAGAAAGTTAGTGTGAATTAATAACTGATCTGTATTAAAAGTTAACTCTTATTTCACAAGGGGAAATATCTCTTTTCAGTCCATTAATCTAAACTGGTTTCAGTTATCATGCAAACTTTCAATCTAAGTACATAGGAAAACTTTATTCTGTGGAGGTGTGTATACAGGGGTAGGTTTTGCAACACGTGATCCTTATAAACAATTTCTCACTCTCGATATAGTTCCATGTGTCTCTGTCACTGAGTCTCAATAAAAGTTACTAGCTAAAAAGTACTTCAAATTTAATTATTTCTTTCACTAATACTTTTATGGAAAACCTATGTATAAAAGATATGTTAAATCAAGATGTATCTGGAATTAAACAGTCTTAAAAACTGAGTCTTTTCCTCAGACACCAGTTTAATTACTGTTTTTAACATCATTAACACAGGTAATGGCTTGGCACTAAGTCTCCCAGATATGATGTTCTTGCCGGCATGAACTGTTTAACAGAAGGGCTAAATCTATATACTCTAGCAGTGATCAAGAGAGAAAGCAATAAGAAATCATTGACACATCCATGGTGGGGTTTTTTGTAAATTTGGCTTAAATAGCTTCATTACACCTACAAAATATACACCAGTTAGCTAATGATCCCAAGCATTAATTTTCAGATTTCAGTTAGGACTTTAAATTATCACTTCTATCTTTGGTCTGCTTGTGAAAGTTGTGTAAAAGCATAGTATACACAGTTTATACTCTACCATATTTCAAATAAAAGCTGCCTAAATACTGAAAGCTTGTCTATCATTTTGCAGAATTACTTGGTAGATTTCTTGCTGCAAGGTTCATTCCCAGCTATGAACAAGAATAAACAAAAAGTGTGAATGATTTAATACTTGGATATTTTCTCACTTTTCTGAACTGTTATTAATTTCCTGTAAACCTCAGGTTATGTCTATTTCAAAGACAGTCCAGGACTGTTATAACAATATTTAGTTAGCATTCCACACCATGGAAGAATTCACAGTGCCATTTCAAAACACTACTTAATAACATATTAACTGTCTGCTCCTGTGTTCCCTCTCTAAACAGAGCTCCCATTAACATCAAGGGGAAATGAGTGCAAAAGGGCAATGGGACTGGGAATGTGATTTATTTATTTGATGTGTGTTACAATAATCCATTTAAAAGTAATTTCAGTGTTTGGGGAAGTAATTAATTTAATTACAAGAAAGCATAAACTTACTGACATATTTGAAATTCTACCATTATGTACAGTAAGAGCATTCCTTATTCATTCCAATGTTTTGTTTATTGTTGCACCATCAAAAGACAAATTATTGCACAGCTTTTCAGGATCTTTGACAAATAAACATTAACATCAATTTTTGTTTGGCAATGCTTTTGACATGCATTTATCAGATTGGACCACTGCGGAATGGTCTGCTTCACATGAATGACAGTGGTCTCCCTGCAAAGGACTGAACGCATTGAAGCTACCATGAAAGTATTTCACTAACTCAATCGCTTACTGCATTAGGTTTTGCAACCTATGAATATTAAGAAATCAGTAACAAAATTGCCATGGTCTACTTAATTACTTTCTATGTGCTTCTCACATCAGACCTCTATGAATTCTCCTAAAATGCATTTGGAATTGAAATATCATCTAAGCAGATTGCAGAAATTTTCTTATCCTCCCTCTCTTTAGGAATGTTATTCCTCCTTCATATCTCTGAACCCTTTCTGCAAGCCATAACTGAAATATTCCACCTACATCTACAAGGGCAGCTCAATTGCTACAGACAACGTTTTTTAACAGAACAGCTCCCCAGAAGTTCCCATGGAGGATCTTATCTTTCAACAGAGCATAACTTCCTGATGATATTTGTTACTTTTAGAATCTCTCTAAAAATAAGTAAGTACAAAAATTAAATTTTTTAAAGTATTTTTCATCAACATTATTATGTTCAAAGCCCGGGGACATATTCTGAGAGTTATTTGGGATGAAATATGCATGTTTAATTTTACTGAGGATTGAAATTACACATCTGAGACAGAGAAAACAACTTTTTGAGTGCTTTGTGTTCAACTTTCTGTAGAAGTCTTTGGTTTGAGCATTGAAAACATGACTTGTCAAGTTACATTCAGTTAACCAATGTTGGGTCACTGAGCGGGAAATAATGTTCTCTGGTGTTTATACTTGACTTTTTCTTCATGATTGCATCAATGAACAGTAGTTTTAGTCATGTGGATTTTATAGCATGAAACAACCTCCAGTCAAGGAGAACATAAACCAAGTGCAAGGCACTGAATGCTCTGACTAGAACAACTGCATTAGGCAAGGGTGAAGCTCCATTTCATCATCTGGTGCTACAGGGATCACCGTCCTTCTTCAGCAATTATCCCTTCAAGAGAGTGACCATGTGGTGCTGAACTGTAACCTGACTTCTGTATTTAGAACTGAATCTATTAAATGCCACAAAAAGCTCATATCTAAGGAGAAATGAACTGGAAATAACCTGAAGCAACAAAGAGCTTCTTAACAGCATTCTGCTGAGAAGGTCACAAGTTTCAGCATTTAGAGACTATGTCTCTGTGATGCTGATCAGGACAGCACAGCTGCTCTGACTGCTGTGAAGAACAGACACCAAAAAATTACTCCCTTGACTTCTCTCCAGCTATCAAAGTCCTAGAAAGCAAATAGGGTTTTTGTGTTTGTTGTGTTTGGTTTTTTACATATTTCAAAATGTTATTAAACTATTTTTGCAGTAGAAAAAAAGCACTGCTTTATCTTGTTGGAATATTTTTTGTTTTATCCCATGTCCTTTTTCCTATCTTATTTGGTATACAACACAACATGCTAGGAAATAGCTAAATTTCTAGAATTCTTTGCGTCTGAACAGTTGTAGATTATGGCACCTTGGAGTTTTATTGCCCTTTCCTGAAGACTATGTTTCAGGAAACAGTTAAAATCAGACTTGTAAAGTTATAGCTGAGGAGAGCTATTATAGGAGAGTAATAGCAAGTGCAAATTTCAGCCATATTGTAATACAATATTGGAATTGTAATGTCTATTTTAATGGCAATATTGTAAAGTGTAGTGATTTTGTCTTAAGTTTTGTGATGGTGCTTGCCTTAAAAGCTAACTACGGAAACCATGATGTATTCATTGAAAAGCACATGTGTTAGACACTGCGTTTATGTAAAAAAGCAAAGAAATGGGCCACGCACATTTTAATAATTCTTTTCCTAACATTTTGTTTAACAATTTTTAAGTATTTGAAACGGACACGGCTACAGCTGGCTACCATGCCTAGGACCATAGTTTAGAATGTAGTGGATTGTCCTGAGATAATCTGCACCCACAGGTTTTTAATAGAATTACTGGATCAAAACTGTAATTCACCCATAGTCCAAGCATATGCTTGTGCTTATGCACATATCTGACACAAAAACTTCACTGGAACTGAAAATGCATTTTTTGTACATACTTAGCATTCACAGAAACTTTGCACCCTCCACTAATGTTCATCTCTGTTAAATATTTTACTAGAAATTAAAAAAGTGAATATGCATTCATAATGAGCACGAGCAAAATAATGTATAAAAATCAGTAACACAGCTGCAGCCTGTTAAAGGTAGTACCTGTTCATCAGTGGTGGACGAGACTTAGTAGAACTCTTCTATAGCCACCACTGAAGTTCTGATAGAATCACAGCCCACCAGCAACCAGCTATTGTAAAAATCTGTTTTCAGCTTTCATTCATGTTTTGGGCTACCTAAAGCTACTTTACATTGCCTGCATATCTGTCTTAGATCCTTAATTACCTGATCTCAAGACAAAGACTAACACTGCTGGGCCCTCATGGGTAACTATATTTACCCACACCTAACAAAATTGATTTTAGGAAAATCTTGAATTCTTAGAGATTGATCAACACAATATTTCTGTAAAAAAAAATCAAAACCACAAAAAAGACCCAACACAAAAACCCCACAGATCTTTTACGATCAGCCTACTTACACTGATTCACTTGGTGATGAATTTATGTACTGTTTATAATCAGGCAAACTCTGGATAATGACATTAACTTTCAGATGAGGCAGAAATCAGTGCAGCGCTGTCATGCTCTATTGTTCTTTCAGCATACTATGGCTTTATCTCAACACACCATACACCAAACAGACTGACACTTCCAGGACACATTCAGGAAGGGGAGCAGAGCAGCCTAAAATTATTTTTTTTTCTGCTGCTGCAGCTGTGCTTTCTGCATGTGACTACAAAGTCATGGAAAGGAGTGAGACTAGAAAAGGGATAGGATTAGTGAAGGTCTGACCACATACTACAAAAATTTTAGTCATTCAAGAATATTCTTGAAAAGTATTAGCCTGATCACTCTGCATACCTCAGGCAGCCTGTCAATGATGTATTTCAGATGTGTTCCTTACAGTGGATTCCCATTCCAAATTAAAGTAACCTAAGTATCAACATACAGTTTAGAAGGCTGATAAAATTCTAGAGAAGCCAAAGCACAGAGGGCTGGAGAGAAAAAAAAAAAAAAAAAGGAAATAAAAAAATCTAGTTGCTTTGAAAGGCCAGAATGAAACTTGATTTCCTATAAGTTGGGTCCTTTTTCTGAACATCCTATTTCTTCTTTTTCCCTATAATAACCCCTATTATGTCCTAATTCAGAAAGAGACACAATGCTATTACTAGTCAAGATTGGCTGAGCAGCTTTTGACAGAGCACGTCACAGCTGAGTTCTGCCTTCCTTCCCTTTAGCAGAGACTCTCATTTGTCTCTTTCACAGACAGCAGGCAATTGTTCCTGAAGTTTGTAGCAGTGTTATTATCTTTGAGACATCTATATTTCTTTTAAATGTTAAGTCATTGCAATCAGAGGTTATTGGGGAGAGAGAGTAATGGATGGATAGCAAGATTGCAGAAGAACGCATGGGGCCACATTAAAAAAAAAAACAATACATAGACTGAGCAGATTAATTAAATATCAAAATCAGCTATTCTGTAAAATACACATTTTTCTCGTTTCAAATCCACTTTAGCTAATAAGTTACACCAGAAATTCTTTTGGCCCAAATTATTTGTCTGAGCTTGATAAGAGTAAGTGAGGTGCAAGACCATCCCTGGAAACAAAAAACTGGGAAGACTGAAAGTGATGAGACAAGTCACCTCATCCCATACCTGACTGCCTCACTGGAGCACCAAAAGTTAGCCAGATTCCAGATTTCAGTAGAAATGGAGAAGCCAAAGGAATTTGGCAGAAAGGTCCAGAAAATACACCCAGCAATTCCTGTGGCTTCAGCTGATCTGCAGAATAATCTTATAAGGTTATAAACATTTGTGTTTGTCCTTCAACAGAGTAGTGGTGGTCTCACTTCTGTTCCCATGTGTAGTGAATTATTGTGATACCAGTGCTTCTACGGATGCAGTCTGGTACCCTCAGGAGTTAATCCAGTTCTTGCTTTCTATGCATTGAAAGAACAGTCATGTAGTGGGTCCAAACTGCACAATTAATGACACATTTGTTCTACTTTTTTTTTTTTTTTAATGAGTTAACAGTTTGCCATTAATTTTTTTGAGCAAGATGCTGTTTTAATTGATAACTTCCTAAAACAAACTCCCTTTCCCCAATGTTGACAACTTACAGAAAACGTAAATGAATAATGTGCTATAAACAAACAGCAGGCACTCACTGACCTATGAATACAGCAAAGAATTCAAGAAGGTACTGCAAGTAAATCCAGGTTAGCTGATGGGATGAAGCCCATGCATTTTAGAGGTCTCTGGGTCCTGTACAAGCTCTGAGAAGGTCAGGTATGAAAGAGGGAGAGAATGTCAATAATGTATTTTGAGACAGGGTTGGGGTTTTTTGTTGTTTTTTTTTTTTCATTCACAGTGACAAATAGGAAAAAAAGAAAGCTCACAGTTCTATTTTAGTAGTCTTTATACTAAATCTTTAACAAAAGATTCTTTGTGCCCAAATAGCTTACAGTCCAAGTGTCACCTTGGTTTCCAGTCTAAGCAAATTGAATCCAAGTTGACTGTATGCTCCAATTGAACTGTTTCTTGTTTTTGTATATGTGTGTGCATATACATATGTGTATATACATACAAAAAATTTGAAAAAAATCAGAAGCCATATGCTTATAAGAGCATAGGGTTCTTGAGTTATTTTGTCTTTTACCTCAAGAAAATTATCTCTCTGCTTGTGAGTAGTTTAGACTGTTTCTATGTTTGGTTATACATATGTTTTAAACATTAATTATAGTCTATGGCTTTGAGACGAAGTGATTAGGATCCATTTTCTTTTTTGTCCTTCCTGACTAGGACATAAAAAATTAATGTCTTATTTAACATTCTACTCATTCTGAAGTTTCAAAAAATACCATTAATAACATTCATTACTAATAGGCCATATGGCATCTAGATGACCGGAATTCAGACTTCTTATGTTCAACACTCCATAAGCATAATGATAAATGACTACCACCCCCTCCCATCACTAAATAACAGTTGAGGAAGAGGAAATTTTAAAAGATGGGGGACAAGGATGTACATATATGCATATACATACACACTCCAAATAAATAGTTATTTCCATCCATTAAATGCAGTTATATATAATGATATTAAACTACATAACTTATAACTCATTGCTGAATTTCTGGGTATTAAGCTTGAAAAATGAAGATCCCAACTTGTTTCACAAAGGTGGTTTTGTATTGAAAGGCTAGAGAAAAGATAAGTTCACAGTGGGGGCCAGAGCAGTTTTCTGTGCAGATGTGTGCTGGAATTGTGCCTCGCGAAGACAGTAGCCTTTATTAAACACACATAGCAGAAGAGGTTAGCTGTTTGAAATATCCACATCAGTCTCTGGTACTTAAAGGAATAAGGTCATAAATTCTTCCATATCCAAAGCTAACATGCTCATGTTAGTAACATATAGTAAAGACTAAGAACAGAACTGTTTGTAGGATGTACTGAAAAGCTCATTTAATAAATTGAACATTGTTAATTTCTTATCAGCCTTCCCTTTTGTAGACACATTAATAAATAAATGTTGTATACTCAAAGCTTCCTTTGTTTACAAGGAAGCAAGAGGGATTAGCTATTCTTGTTAACTGTACCTTCTGATCCTAAAAAGACCCATAAAAATAAGGAATAAGTTCAGATAGGAAACTTGAAGGATCTTCCAATCTAATCTGTCCCTTGGAATTTTAATTAATTAAATGGATCCAAATGTTATGAATTTGTGTATTTTCTTTTCATTATGATTTAGTTTTTATATCCAAAGCATAAACTACAGTGAAATAATGAGGAAAATGAGCTTAAAACTTAATATATGTGCATTTTCAGAAGGCACATATATAAACAGAGAAGTCAAGAAAAAATTAGAGAGAGAAAAACTAAAAATCTATGATAAAATGCCACTTTATCCTGTACTTATGTACCTAGTGTCAGGTAACTATGTAGAGCTGCACAGTATGGAAAGATCAAGGAGAATTTTATAGAGGGTGTATTCTGGAAGCCACTGTATGTTAAACTTGCTCCAAAAGCACATACAGGATCCAGCCCCTCAGGTGACTTTTAAAGACTTACAGTGTCTGGATTTTGTTACAGTTTAGACATTAATTAAGCACCATTTCCTCAGCCCTATCAACCGTAAGATATTTCCAGGGACACAGAAATGCAAAACTCTGGATACCTAGGAGTCTTTAAAATGGGAAACCAAAATGTTTATGGCATGTAAAATTCAACAGCATGCAAAGGTTTATCTGGCTTTTTCCAACAGCAAGATTTGGTACCTAATCTTCATGTGAACCATGTCTTGAAATTCATGTCATCTGGATTTGGCACTTGGGTACAAAGATGAGGAGCACAGCATAAAACCAGGATAAAGCAGATTAACAAGGGGTTGCTTTCTTCTGCTGTTCATTACCACCATGTCATCTAGAAAGTTATGTAACTCCCTTGCATTAATGCTGGAGTCAGCAGTAATAATACAACATAATGTCTACATGGGAAGTATTTGTTTCAGCTCTGAAAGCATATTGAGAGCATATGGCATAGGAACAAAAATAAATGGAACATTTACGTACCGTATATTTCAGACTAATATCCTGGACACACAGACAAAATACTTGTAGCTGTTATATGGAAACAAAGTCTGAAAAATTCCTATTGTTAATATATAAAACTAATATTGCCTCAACCAATCTCAATAATCCTGTTAACAACTGACAATATAATTAAGATAGGATACCTCCTTGCTTGTAGTAGTGGGGGTTATAAATTATTGAGTGTGTCTAAATAATCACTCTCAATTAATATGAAATTTCTACGTTGTACAACATATTTATTGAATGCAGGTTGTAAAATACTGGACGTACAGGATGACTGATGTGGTTTAGCTTATTTACGCTTACTTACCAAGTATTTACATAGACAGTTCATCCTCAGTAAAATGTATAACTCAACACAATCTTTCCATATTGACTATTCCAGCTTCCTTGGGGTGTTGGGGTTTTTCTGGTTTAGAAGTTTATTTAGGAATATCTCTTGTTTTGCTCAGTACTAGGAGATGTTTTCTTAGCCGCGGATTAAGGAAAGTTCGGAGACGGAAGGTTTTATACCTTTTTTTTTTTTCCTTTTTAGATGTAAATGTTGCTTTATAGTTGGCAGCTTCCTCTTAACAAAATTACTTGTAGTCACTTTTCATGTAATTGTCACCTACCTTCTCCTTTCACTTAGCAATGCACTTTGGGTTGTTGTAGTCCAGCTGTGAACCTGCAACAATTTCAAGGTGACAGAATGATAGAAGAGTACACTTCAGCAAAATCCTTTTATGCTTCCTAATGAGTGGGTTTTTGTCCACAGTGAACATTATTTTAACTTGGCATTTCCAAAAGTAATACATAAGGTTGTCTTGACTGACAAAAGAAAGTTTTGTTTTCCTTCTGAACAGGAAAAGATTTTTAGAACTTGGGAAAAATTAAGAGAGAAAAATAAATGTATGCAAAATGAGAAAAATACTGAAGTGAGACTTCATGGCTTTTACTGAAAAGCCTGAGAACATAAATGATTATGGATTTTCAAAGGTGCATTTATTCATTCTGTTGATGGTAATAGAAACATCTCTGAATATCCCTTCCTTAATTTTCCTACATTAACTTTAGTTTAACTGATACGTCCTAGATATTGCATATACCAAAATAAAGATTCAGCCAGTATTTTAAAACATACAGGAAGACAGTACTTACTTTTGCCTTTCAATTAATTTACTTTTGTATGGAACCTAAATATTTTGTGATACTGCACAAAAAATTTCAAAAGAGAAACTGTCGTTAAGAATAATTTTCCTCCTGGCAGCCATTGCAAAGTGTACACTCACATGCAAAGTGTCATAGATAATTAATCTTTCTGTGAGATAGCTAGATGTGACAAAGACAAGTCACAAGGAATGGGGAATAGGAGTGACCTTAAAGCTGCTAAGAAGAATTTCCCAGGCACAAAAGCAAATATGAGACAAGGCAGAGTTAGTTTGCTCTAGTCTGACAAGTGTCTCCATTATAATAGATCCTGAACTTGTAGCAGCCTACAATGATTCAGGTCACCTACTGATGATATTTTAGCAGAAGTATTTTTGAACTTCTGAGAGGAAGATGCATCAGCAAAAATAAAGTACGTGCAGGTCAAGGGTATGGCCTTTAAAAGTCTTGAATGAAAAGTCAACTAATACGAGTGTCAAACAGCAAATAAAAGAAAAGACAGAAATATTCATAGAGATATGGGAGATTTGGTTTTCAAAATCCAGACTACTTAGTGCAAGACAATATAAACCTGACTACTAGTGACCAGGTGCAAACACAACAGTTTTCATATTACACAGAGGTTAACCTGGAAATCTGGGACTTCTGGTAGGGTTGTGCAGTCAGCTTGCTACCTCTGTGTCATGTTCTCCTGTATTTTGTATTCCAAGGATAACTCATGTAGAACCAGCTCCTGTCAGTTTCTATTAAAAAAAAAAAAAAAGAAGTCATCCCAGAAAATGATCTCTCAGGCCACAGTCCCCCTACGCCCAAACCTGCCGTATTTGGCCACATGCATTGGCCACAGTCACAATCGCCATCACAGTGGCCTTCTGCTGTCACCAGCCACCTCACTGTCTTTTGCTTGGGACCTATAAAAACAGGGGCCCCTGCAGCTGGCCCACAGTTCACAGGGCTTCGAGGCCCTCAGATGTCAAGTCTGCTTGGAAGGAAGAGGAGCTGCAGCAGTGAGGCGGGTGGTTGCCCACTTTGGTGTGGGACAGCACAGAGCCAGCTCCTGAAACCATGGAGGCAGAAGGCACCTCCCAAGATGAGGAAGCAGAGGCAGCAGGAAGAACATCACCCCTCATGCCATGAGAACAATTGCCTTTGCTCTTGCCATCAATGGCCTGCAGTGCACAGCTGTAGGCACACAGGTGAACAGCATGGGACCCTGGCGTGTCTATTTGCCGAGGCACAGTGTGAGCCCCAGGTGTGTCAGCCCACCAAAGGACAACACGGAGCCCATAGACATCAATCCACCAAAGCATGGCATGTCTTCAACAGCTGTTAATCCACCAGACAACAGTACAGAGCCCATAGGGTTGGATCCAGCTCAAGAAGACTCATCTATGGCAGTGGGTCCACGTGCCACAGGAATGACCTGGCAGCAATCCAGCTCATCCATGCTCTTTTCCATGAGTTGGCACCGACAACACCACAGGAGTGCCCAGCCAGATCCCTACAGGCAGCCCAGCCCCCATGGCTTCACAACTGGACAATAAGGAGCAATAAAACCGTAAAAATGCTTTTGTCCTCTCCATTTGGCATTTTGGTGTCTGCATCTGCACTCCTGTGTCCCCTCCTAGTCTCTGTCTTTGAGTAGGAGCTCTTTTTGAAAACTTTCGGTTTCCATGCTGTCATGGTTTAGCCCCAGCCGGCAACTAAGCACCACGCAGCCGCTCGTTCACTCCCCCTCCCCCAGTGGGACGGAGGAGAGAATTGGGAAAAAACCTCGTGGGTTGAGATAAAAACAGTTAATAGGACAGCAAGAGAGAAGGAAACAACAATGATAACAACAATAAAAATAAGGACAAAGGAATGTACAAGAACAAGTGATGCCCAATACAACAATTCCTCACCACCCGCTGATTGACAGCCAGTCCCCGAGCAGTGATTTCCGCCCCCCGGCCAACTCCAGTTTATGTACTGGGCATGACGTCGTATGGTAGGGAATATCCCTTTGGCCAGTCTGGGTCAGCTGTCCTGGCTGTGTCCCCTCCCAGCTCCCCGTGCACCCCCAGCCTGCTCGCTGGCCGGCCAGCACGAGAAGCTGGACTGTCCTTGACTGCTCAGCAACAACCCAAAACATCAGCACATTATCAACAGTTTCTCATCCCAAATCCAAAACACAGCCTCACACTGGCTTCTGTGAAGAAAACCAGCTCTATCCTGGCTGAAACCAGGACACATGCCCACCTTCGTTCTTCTGTGGTGCCTTACATTCTGGTGGTTTTTGTAAGGTGCAACATCAGTAATCTGATACTAGTTTTTTAAATGGAGTAAAATTATCATAATAAAAGACATTGAATCCTAGGAATTTCTTGTTTCTAAGCATAAGAAGGAAGACCCTGTTAACTGAGGTCTGGCAATGTGAGCATGCCCTGGTAATAGAGACCCTGGTAATATGAGCATGCCATTTCACAGTCTCCGATACTCTCTCCACTCCTCCATCCATTTCATTTACACCTTTGAGTAATCTCTTCCAGTTTACTGACTTGTTGGATTTCAAGACATTTTTTTAATCATTTGTTTAAGTTATTACACACTAAACTGAGTGACTAGCATAGCAGAGGATGAAAGTTCATCAAAAACAAAAACAACTCTTAATCCTTGTATTTTTTTCAGGTGCGCAGCTTGATTTTTAATATTATGGGTTTTAAATAACAATGAGTTAAAGTTTGTGCAGAGTAATTAGTGAGAAGATGAAAAAAGAGATTAGCTAAAGTTCAGGATTACTCTCTCTCTCTTCTGTACAGATTTAGATAGTGTTTATCACTGCTCTGTCTAAGAATCTTCCAATAAGCAATGTCACATCTGTCATATGTTGGTTCCTCTCTTATCTCCAGCCCCAGGGGAGAACTGCATGTCAGCATACCACAGTGCGTCTTGCTGCATCAAGTTTTCTGGGGTTTTAGTTGTGAATATATACATTCTTATTTGATAAAGGGCACAATCAGAGAGAAAAACATTTTGCAGAGGCCAGTAAACAGTAAGGTATATGAGAGCACCTTCTGGAAGAATTAGCTCCATGTTTGGGACCAAGAGATTGAGAAGGTTGAGCTCTGTCACAAACAGCATGGTCCCATTGGAGGGTAGAGGACTGCTGCATCAGGAAGGAGAAGCTATTGGTCATTATTTCTGTCAAAGACCTTTAGGAAAAACACATGGAACAGTCCAGGACAAAACTTGAAGATGCGAATTAGGAATCTGAATTTGTCTCAGAGTCCTGTCAGAGGTGCTAAGGGAAGTCTGGAAGCAATAATGAAAATGCCTGCCTTCAACAGGTCCACCCTGGACCAAACCATGCAATTCCTCTGCAGTTTTCATGACAAAACTACTGCATACCTATGGAGGAATGTGTCATAGCCATTGCAGCTAACCGTCCAGAAATGCTGTGACTTCTTACCAGCAATTCACATTATTTCCCTTGCCAGTGAAAGGGGTGTCTACAGAAACAGTTGCCCTCCAGCTCTGTTACAAAGTCTAAGTGGCATGGAAGACCCGGGCAGGCCTTCCCAGTGATAGACTTTGCCAAAGTTTTTTGTTTCTTTTTTTTTCATTTTGTTTTGTTTTCCACAAAGTGCACTCTCTTTCTCTTTTTTCTCCTTTGGTCACTGCTGGGATGTGATTAACAGACAACCTGTTATGTGATTAACAGCCAACCTGATTATACCATGCATTGTTTAACATCTTGAAATGGGTGTACCAATGTACAGTGCAAAATTACAGAAAGAGAGAGGACCACTGTGAACTTCAATGGTTAGGTATATATAAACTGATAGAAAGTGTTACAAGGCCATATTAAATGTTTGCCTTTCATTACCCAGGTTCAAATGCCAAATGACTCACTGATTTTGATAGAATTTGACCAGTGTAATGGAAATTAGAATTCACTCCACAGTCCACAGGCACAAGAAGCGTTCTTGATTGGTAGTCTGGGTAATTTCTTCATTTATTTTAATTATCAGAAGCGAGTATCATGGTTAATGTTCCATAAATACATTTTAATAAATGTAATATGGCACAGCCCATTTATGTAAGAAAATAATTTTAACATACAGCTACTATCTTCTGCTTGATCACTCTCTCTGTCTCACACACATGCGCATGAGCACACACACTCTCACACTCTACTATATTCTAATTTAACTAATGTTTATAGTTTTCTCATTCTAGTGACAGTACCAAGCATTTATGGCTTTAATGCAGTGCAGAGGAATAAATAAAATATCCTACCAGTGTTTGAAGTAATTTTAGAAATTACAATGCGTTTTTACACTGTAAAGCATAAAGCACACTACCATAAACAGTAACATGTTTATAATTCATCCTAATTAAAAAACCCCAGTCTGCCTTTAAATTTAATTAGAATGCACCTTCTATAGGAGATCCATTGGAAGCCAAGTAATTTGCATGATTACAGATGATGCGTTGTGTTGAAGACAGGCTTAGTGCCAAAAAAATTATCCAGGAAGTCTTTGTATGTTAAAGACACTTTAGGTAGCAAGGCAAGCTACTGATTGATGTATACTGAATTCTTGGAGCCCCATTCTGCAGATTTAAAGTCACGCAGATATATTTCCCCTCTGATCTACTTCTAAACAGATGGTTTCAACATACATAACATTTTACACAAATAAGCTCAAATGGCTACTGCATTGCCATTTTTCAAAATTATACCTGAACATCATGTCTATGAGAATTCCCTAATTCTCTTAGATGGATTTATACTTAAGTGCTAAAACACTCCAGAGTAGGTATTAAAAAAATGGTTTATATCTAGTATATGAACACACAGGAAGACAAAACGGTAGATTTCTTAGTTTCTGTATAATTCCATTTCTTCCAACACAACACAAAACACCATAACTTGACAGAGCTTTTAACTTTTGTACCTGAATGCTAAATGCTTTTTTTGGCACAGCACCTCAGCTGTGTAACAAGATGACAAAGATCTTTAACCTGCCCCATAGCGCAGTGCCAGCTAACAGGGGAGTTTAACAGAAGAGCATGCAACAAAGCATGGGCAGATTATTGCTAGCTCATTGTGACACCTGTGCCTTCTTTCTGACTCCGTCTTGGATCTGACGGAGCTAACTCTTCCTTTGGAAATATTAATGTTCTGGGAGATTGGGTTTTTTACAGAAATCTTGGAGCTGGTTCATTGGGAAAGATGTAAAAGTTTTTATTTATTTATTTAATGGTAGGTGAATCACCAACATAGTATGGTAGCAATAGGAAGAACATTAGCATAGCAAGAATTTTACCTACCGTTAACCCTCTGGCTTGGGACACTCTTCAAATTACTTAATGTTTCTAGGGGTTTATTGTAAAATTTCATGTGAACCATTTTATATCCACCAAAGGAGAAGCAGCTTTCCAAAGGTCTAGTGTAGGGAGACTGTTTCCCAATTATTTTCAAAATTAATTTTGTTTTGAGCCTTTGAAAATGGAACAGTTGATTGCCTATGGTCACCTGAAGACTAACTGTATCCTTTGAGAATCTACATGCACCTCTTGATTTTTCATACAAAGAACTGTATCACTGATGCTTCTGCTTGTCTCTGTGACCCTAATCTTGAAAGGACCTTTACTGTTGCTCCAGAATAAATTCCATCTTCTACAGAGAGTTATCAGTACCAAGTTCTTATGAGTTTAAATAACTTTTATTTGATGATTTCTAGCAAAGATAAATTAGGACGATGTCAAAATTAATGATAGTTTTCCATTGTTTTAAATGCCCTTCTGAAGTGAGTTATCCTGTTTCCAGTAATGGAAAAAAATGCATTTTTATCTCCATGTTCCTCCTTGCATCAGAGCTTTTTTTTGTTATTTTGGGGGTGTTGGGCAGGGCTGTGAGTTAATGAGTCCTGATTAGTTTCAGTAACCCATACACATTTTCTCTCAGCATGTTCCAAAGACACTTCTCATAATTGCTTCTTCTTTATTAATCTGGTGGGAGAATTGACTATTAAGCAAACTTTGGGAAGAGAAAAACTTCTTAGAGGTATGTTATTGCTAATGTTGCCAATCCACCGTTATTTCCCCCTGCAGCCTAACTCTGTCTCTTCTAATTGCTGTCACCTGGACCTGGAGTAGGAATGATCTTATGTGGCTGTGATGCCAGCCACACATTTGTGACAATACTGAATCTTTATTCTTTTAGACATATCTAACTTTTTAATAAGCACTTTAATAGTGCATTGTGAATGCACCAATCGGTTTTCAATAGACCTTAGAATATTTCAGAAGTCTTCAACAAATGCTGTTTAACACCATATTACTTTCTAGTGTCAGCTGATGTTAGCAGTGCTAACAGTAGAGTGATCTAATATATTTTGTCAAAATGTTTCTTAAAATATTAAACATTACTTAAGGCTCAGATCAAATAGAGGGGTTATGAGAATTACAATAAAAGACTTGAAGTTCCCTTTTCCAAATTTTTTTTCTAGTTTCATTCAGTGGTATGAATTTCAAATACACTGGCATCCAACCCTCCACAGCTAAATCGCCCATCACTGGGTTACAACGCAGCGAGTCTACTTCTGGTTTGTTGTCCTCCTAAGTCCAAGAATATTGTGTTATTTTCGAAACAGAGACTAGGATAGATGGAGGATGGCCTATTAAAATACCTTTCTACATGATCTATTTTGCTATCCTGAACATTCTATTAATCCCACTTTATTATGCACATCTCAGTGGGATTTTGCAGCTAAACTAATAAACTGGAGTTGTGTTTCAAGGTGCCTGTATCTCCTTTGGAAAATCTGGTGGTAAATGCAAAGCAGTTTATCATTAGTGTATCATATCCTGTCATGTCACATTAAACCTCCAATAGGCAGGACTCACAGTGTAGGACACATTCATATGAAAGGTTCTGGATGCCTTTGAGTGTCCTAGCAGGTAGCTGCAGAAGATGTGAGTATTCATAAGGGCTGGTAGATAAATTTCAGAGTACCCACTGAAGCCCATAAACTTCATTGTGTCTGGGGACAGTGAATTAGATGATGAATCAGATTCTTAGCTCCAGCCTTTTAAATGGATATCTTCCACAGCACAATGTGGCAGACCAGTGAGTCACCTTCACGTGAGCTTATTGTGCAAATTCTGTCCAAACGGTAGTGTGTAAAAGTTTGAGTTGCCCTGGTAACCACAAAAAGCTCCAAAAATTTCAAAACAATTAATTAGTATATAAAACAAATAAGTGTTTAATAGTGTTTTTTTCAGAAAACACTCTAGTCATCGTCTTACAGCTTACCTAAAAATTCCTTTTCCTGCATCCTTCCTTTCATGCATATTAAAGGCAATATTTCTAGTTCATGTAAGCTGTAATTTCCTGGCACACATAATGACAGTATGCAGCGAAAATGAGTTGAGCCCGATGCCTTTTTTTTGTAAATTAATCAGTTATAATATGCTCTCACAGATCTCTTAGAGCAGCAGACCTGGAGGCAGGATTCTTGACCCTAGTTTTACCATTTATGAACAGTTTAACTTCAATTGACTTCATCTTATACCAATGATGCAGTAATAGAGTCTTTTTTTTTTAATTTTTATATATATATTAAAAAAAGTGCCAACAAGTTTGTGTTTAGTTAGGGATCTTAAAAAAATCATAATATTAGAACTTCCCATTCAAAATATTATGGTGTACAATGCTAAGAACTGCTTCTAATGCTGATATGAGTTCTGAACAAATACAGTTTTGAAGATCTTTACATTTGTATACAGTGCTTAGTGTGTACGATGATGTATACAGCAGGCGGAGAGGGCTTGTTTCAGTAGTAATTTATTTTATGACCTAAATCTAATAATATCTCCCATCCTAGCCTTATCGTTGTTCTCACAGTTGTTGACACAGCAGTATGGCTGCAGTTCCCTGCTGTGGGGCATTCAAAACTTTGTGTGGCTGTATTTTCTTACAACTTATGTCCATTATATTTTCTGAGAGAACTTGTGCATTGAGCTTTGGCTGCACACATTTACTTCTTATAGTATGTTGTTCCGGGATGAGCCACCAGCTACAAACTTGAAATCTTTGGGCCTATGCTCATAAGCCACTGCTCCATGAATGAAGATTTAGATGGCACCTCAACCGTCAAACCCTAAGACATCTAACTGACAGGGACATAACAACCAGGAGTATGGCTACCCTTTTTAGTCTGCTGTCACTCAAATACAGAGGAAAGTGTGGTTTTTCATCTAATCTCATTCCTATATTCCTTCGTGTAGTTCAGTATAGATGTAACATCATTGTTAAAATTTTAGTCATTCCCTTACTGGTAATGGAAAAGTTGAGTTCAAGCTGTCAGATAAACACAGATTTATTTTATACCCAGTCCTCAGCTGGTGCAAAATTGCAGTAAATTATGGCAATTTATAGCTTGTGAGTATCTGCTCCCTTTCATATGTGTGAAGACTGGGACACTTTTCTGGAATTTCTTTCAGATATAAATACTTGTCTGGGATTAAAAAAATAAAAAGACAAAAAACCCCCAACAAAACAAAAAAGCATTCCCATGAAATTGTTTGTGCAATTATGTGAAGATGAGGATATGCAAATAACTTTGATCTTCCAAAACAAAAAGCTTGGAGTTATTTACATAAAGTAAAATAAATTAAATTTAGTTTAAACTTCATTAAAATCTTATCTTACCTGTTATAATAACTTGGGGGAAAAAATTTCAAATGTTCCCCAAAGTAAATGCTTTTTCCATGATATTTAAATAAATAGTGGTGCATTTTGGTCATGAGCAACATCAAAGTGTTCTGGGATTAATGCTCTTGTATTGTGAATTTAATCATCATGCAATCATGTGAAGAAAGTTAAGTTAGTTTTTACAGAGGAAGAAGGAAAATCCCTGGTGTTGCTATTCATGTCTGAAGTAAAATAAAATCTCCTTAAGAAACAAAAGAATTTTTTTTAATTTTATGTCTCATGGGAAAGTCTGTGCACATAACCCAAGGCAATTTCATTGCACCTTTGGTGGAGGATGAAGAATTAAAAATGCTCTAAGTCACACTCATTAGATTTCTTCAGTACAAACTTTCTGTGTGGTATTACTAATAGAAGAGGAAATCTACGATTAATAATGAGAAAGTGAGTCTCTAGCAGGTTTGGTTTCCCATGACATTTGAATTATTCATTAGAAATTATTACAGAGTAGACCAGATTAAAAAAAAAAAAAAAAAGGCCCCCCAAATCCTAAAATCTCCAACATCAACAACAAAAAGCCTTTTGTTACTTCTTCATAAGGAGGTAGTGGCAGTGAGAATCCACCAACCAGTAAGATGATTTTCCATTCAGAGCTAATTCATTAATCTGATAAAAGGAATCTCCTTTCTTATTTCGTACGTAAATTAAATGTCCTAGCGTTACAGAATTAAAAGGAAGTACATTAGACTGTATGAATTATTCACAGGGAACTGTGGTGATAGGGAAAGGCAGCAGACACAATGAACAGAAATGCTATTAATTTCTTTTCAGACTAAGAGGCAGAAAGATGTATATAACAGTAAGTGAAAATACAACGGCTATGGTAAATCATACTGAAAGTCTGATTGCAATCTGTTGTTCACAATATAGGCTTCCCCCTTCCTGCCTTTGTCTCATCACCATAAATTGGACGCTATGATTGCACCATGACAATGTTTAACCCATGAGAAACAAGTTTTTTTCAAGTCAAGTTTTTTTTCAAGTTTTTTTCAAAGTTTCTACCTGGGCATAGTGTTTGGGTTATTATCCATTCCCAGCCCCCAAACTCTTCATCAAGTTCCAGACAGCATTTAATGCCAGTGGTGGGGGCATCCCCCAGCTCAGGGTGGCCTGGAGCTCAGTCAGCTCTGCTCCAGGACCCCTGCCTTCAGATGTCACCTGGGCGTCCTCTCTAACCGCATCCGCAGGGCCGCGTCCACCTTGGCAGTCCTGTATGATCCCTCACTTCTGCATCAGTTTGCTCATGCCTCGGTGGGGACCCTCAGTGTCCTATGGGACCTGAAACAGCCCTTGTAGGGGGACTACCTCTCATGTCCAGGGGGACATGACAGTAGGTCTTTTTCCCTTCTTTCCCCAAATGGAATCTTCCTCTGAGTAGTTCCAGCAACTCCAGAAAACTCTGTATTGATCATTTCTGGTATGAAGTTTGATCATACAAACCCTTTGTATAGTCATAGATGTCTCTGTTCACCAAAACATGATGACAGAGAACTTTCTACACTGTGATTTCAAACCATAAATCCTAGATTATAAGCACATTTGTTATTCCTTCATTTACTGTTCTGTATGTCATATGCCCAAGAATCTCACTGCTGAGTCCAGTGCTGTATAGAAACAGAATAAAAAGTGGTCTCAAAGCAAAATTGTTTATAATTTAAAGACTTCTGTGTCCCTTTTATCTTGGAAAAGAAACAGCTGACTATGCATTGTTTTGGGCCTTCAATAGCAAACTCGTGGAAAAAAAGGACCCTAGGAACAAAGACTGTGGATATTCTTGAAATCATTATAAGACACAAAATAGATAATGACAGATGAGAGAGCTCAAGGAGACAACACGATAATAACATCCACACTAATTAACAATGATATAGAGATACCAATCTACAGATGTTATTTTCTGAATGCATTTATGTTGTATGCAAAAGCACGGGCTTCACAGGCTGCATTTCATTTCAGTACATGTTGACTGATACAGTGCTGTGTATTACTTATTTTCAGAAGAAACTGGAGTGATAATATTAGTTAATAGGATGGGGGGGTAAAAATTAGGCCACTAATTCTTGTACATGCAAGATAATGAATGATGACTTAGGAAGATGGAGGCGCTTCAGAAGGATTTAATAAAGTAAGACCAGTGTGGCAAAAATGTCTGATGCAATCCACGACACAAGAGGAAGCCAGAGAGAGCAGAAAGGTAGAGAACAAAAGCATAATATTAGATAGAGTGAGTAAATAGCATGTGAGTAAAAACCAGGAACCAAAGGAATCCAGTCCAGTGTAGAGCTTGGTCTTGCACAGTTAGAGCCAACTAGACCTAAATCAGGATTTTGCTTTGATTACATTGCTGACAGATTTTCTTTTTTCAGTGAAAATATGTTTCAGGCTTATGATTATTTGATGTATGTCAGATCTGCATACTTAAGCAAAGTGGTATTTATGACATCATTTGCATTTTGAGGGTATTCTGGAAAGTCTCCTAAAGGAATGGCATGGCTGATGAAAGGCAGAATATTCATGCTGTGAAGAATGTCAGCATTAAAACAGAAAAAGGTTGGATTTTCCAAACCAAAATGAAAAATAGAAGTTTCTATGTTGTATTTTTTTTTTTTTACCCACACTATTCTCCACAGCAGTCTTTTCTTTTGGGGGTCTGAATGAGCCAGGTGCTGGAGGTGCTAATTAAAGACAGCCGGCATGGCTTCACCAAGGGCAAGTCCTGCCTGACCAATGTAGCAGCCTTCTATGATGGAGTGATCGCATCAGTGAACGAGGCAAGAACTACAGATGTTGTCTGTCTGGACTTCTGTAAGGCCTCTGACATGGTCCCCCACAATATCCTTCTCTCTAAATTGGAGGGATATGGATTGGATGACTGTTCAGGAGATGAGGAATTGGTTGGATGGTCGCATCCAGAGGGTAGTGGTCAAAGGCTCAATATCTGGGTAGAGATGTGATGATGAGCTGTGTCCCTCAGGTTTCTGTACTGGAACCAGTACTCTTTAACCTTGTCATCAATGACATAGTGGGACACAGTGCACCCTCAGCAAGTTTGCAGATGATACCAAGATCAGTGGTGCAGCTGACACACCTGAGGGATGGGTTGCCATCCAGAGGGACATGGACAGGCTCGAGGGATGGGCCCATGTGGATCTCATGAGGATCAACAAGTCCAAGCGCAGGGTCCTGCACCTGGGTCAGGGCAATCCCCAGCATCAATACAGGCTAGGGCATGAGGGGATTGAGAGCAGCCCTGCTGAGAAGGACTTGGGTGTACTGCTGAATGAAAAGCTGGACATGAGCCAGCAATGTGCACTCACAGCCCAGAAGCCAGAAGGCCACCTGTATCCTGGGCTGCATCAAAAAAAGTTGTGGCCAGCAGGTCGAGGGAGGGGATTCTGCCCCTCTGTTCCTTTCTGGTGAGTCCCCAGCTGGAGTACTGCATTGTAGTGGGTCGATCTTTGTTGGATGACAGGTACCCACCAAAGCTACTCAATCACTGCCCTTCTCAGCTGGACAAGGGAGAGAAAATATAACAAAAAGCTTGTGGGTCAAGATAAGGACAAGGAGACATCACTCAGCAATTACCATCACAGGCAAAACAGATTCAATTTGGAGAAAATTAATTTAATTTATTACCCATCAAATCAGATGAGAACTAAAACCAAATCTTAAAACATCTTTCCCCCAACCAGCCCTTCTTCCCATGTTCAACTTGACACCTGATTTTCTCTACCTCTTCCACTCCAGTGGCAGCAGAGGGACAGAGAATGGGGGTTACAGTCAGTTCATCACAGGTTTCTGCTGCTCTTTTCTACTCTGGGGGAGGACTCCTCACACTCTTCCCCTGCTCCAGTGTGGTGTCCCTCCCACAGAGACAGTCCTCCAGGAACTCCAACATGAGTCCTTCCCACAAGCTGCAGTTCTTCACAAACTGCACCAGCCTGGATCCCTTCTCCACAGGGTGCCATCCTTCAGGAACAGGCTGCTCCAGCCTGGGTCCCCCATGGGGTCACAAGTCCTGCCAGCAACCCTGCTCCAGCCTGGGCTCCTCTCTCCACGGAGCCACAGGTCCTGCCAGAAGCCTGCTCCAGCGTGGGCTTCCCACAGGGTCACGGCCTCCTTTGGGCATCCACCTGCTGTGGTGTGGGGTCCTCCCCAGGCTGCAGGTGGAGATCTGTTCCACCATGCAGTTCCATGTGTTGCAGGGGCACAGCTGACCTCACCACACCATGGTCTTCACCACGGGCTGCCAGGGAACCTCTGCTCCGGTGCCTGGAGTACCTCCTGCCCCTCCTTGCATTGGCTCTGTCAGACACAGGGGAAGCTTCTAGCAGCTTCTAACAGAAGCCACCCCTGCAGTCCCCCCTGCTACCAAATCCTTGCTATAAACCCAATACCTGTGTCCAGCTCTGCAGCCCTCAGCACAGGAAAGACATGGACCTGTTGGAGAGAGTCCAGAGGAGAGTCACAAAAATGATCCCATGAGGGATGGAACACCTCTCCTGTGAGGACAGGCTGAGAGAGTTGGGGTTGTTCAGCCTGCAGAAGAGAAGGCTCCGGGGAGGCCTTACTGCAGCCTGCCAGTACTTAAAGCAGGCTTCTAAGAAAGATGGGGACAGACTTTTTAGCAGGGTCTGTAGCGATAGGACAAGGGGTAATGGTGTTAAACTAAAAGAGGGCAGATTCAGACTAGATCTAAGGAAGAAATTTTTCACAATGAGGGTGGTGAAACCCTGGCACAGGTTGCCCAGAGAGGTGGTAGATGCCCCATCCCTGGAAACATTCAAGGCCCGGCTGGACGGGACTCTGAGCAACCTGCTCTAGCTGACAATGTTCCTGCTCACTGCAGGGGGGTTGGACTAGATGACCTTAAAATATCCTTTCCAACCCAAACTATTGGAGAAGCATAATTTTTCTTATTGGCTTTCTCATTTCCCCTCAGCTAAGGTTTTGGTAATTTACTTCTCCAGGGCCATTGATTTAGCCTTTTCATTTTGAAAGGGAAATGGTCACTCTAGGTCTTCAAACATCTGTACTTAAAGTATACGAATTCCAAAATTATTTCAAAAACTAGGGCTGAGGTCCCTCAGTCACTTAGGCTAATTTGAAAATATTTCCATAATCAAATTTACACAATGATTAACCAGCTTGCTTTCCACAGAGAAGAACGTGACATTCTGTCCCAACAAAAGAAGCAGAGCTATTTCTGTGAGATGGACTTTGTCTCGCAGGACCTCACCAGAATTTGAGCCAAGAACATCGTTTTGTGCAAATAGTGAAGACACTCTGCAGGGCAGGAAGAGGTTTTTATTTTTAATCTTGCAGATATTTATTACAACTTATTCCTCTTTTGCCTCACACACATTAACACTTAAGGTCTAGGTCCTAAACATTTATCTAACTTTTCTTAAATCCTGTTGGGGAAAAAGTCTGGATGCAAATAAGGGCATAAGAATAACAAGTGGCCAACAGCTGACTGTCTCAGAAACTGGCTGGGTGATGAAAAAACTTAACAAGGAAAAATTGTTTTCAGGTGAATTTCTCTAAATTCACCCTGAGAAAGAGCATGATAACATTACCATAATTTGGAAGTCAAGTTTGTCAGTAAAAAGGGAAAGCAAATGGGATGTAATCAGAAGAGTCTAGACAAAGAGAAACTGTTACAACCTTATCAGAACCCCGCGACCCGGTCGAAGTGTCGATTATGCTTGCACGCTTATTGTCTGTTATCATATTCTGAACTGTAATAGGTGTCTACACTAGCATTTGAAATGTTTTTTCAACCATTAAAATATAAAGAAATTGAGATTTCTGCAGCAGGTGGGTGTTGGACCAGTTTCCACAACTATTTCTATTACTCTTCCTTCCTGCCACCTGCATTAAATATCTATTTAGAGTATTCTAGCCTGAAATTTCTTTTTCTTCCTTTCTGCAGGAAGAAAACAACTTAGATTTAAAATTTAGTGTTTTAAAGTCATTACATGACTTTAAAGAAAAATAAATTACAGAAATGTCATATCATGTAACAGCATAATAAACCACTGGTAAATTATTAAGTGCTGGGTAGTATTTTTTATCATTCTTTATTAAGTAATAACTGTCTAGTCTAATGCATGTTGCTGGGAGGTGGGACTGTCAGGGATTTTGTATTTTGTTCTTTGTTTTATAATGATGCTTCATGTACTAAGAACTACTCTGTGACTGAGATTTTAGGGTCTGCCAGCCATGCAGCTGCTGCTCTTCTGCATCCGTATCTTGTCACAGCCTCCCTACGTAATAATGTGTGTCTGAAAGCTATAAATAAGTGATGAAGAAGGCAAGGGTCAGGATCTATGCCCTTTTGAACCCAAGTTTCAGCACTTAACAGGGGCTCCTGATATACTGCTGCTCCCTCTGTACTTCCAACGATTTTAAAGCACTCTTTAGAATTATGTCACACATTCACTCTCCTCGCCATCCCCTCCCTTCCCCTTTCCCGCCTCCCCCACTGCTTGGCTCATGATCTAATGCAACATAATTCAGTGTGAACTAGCATAGCATGTTGAAAAACCAAAAGAGAGCATTTTGTTCAGATCAGGTATTTGTTATCAATTTGAGCAAAGAAACCAGTTCCAAATGTATTGTAGACACTGGACTGCTGACAAGGAATCCTCATTTATCATGCCAAAGGTATTTTATTTTCATGTGTGGTGAATAATAAGGATGTAAATTGGCCCTTGGTGGTGAGGTTTTTTCATTTCACATGGAAGCATCAATACCACTCTAATCCTGCTTAATTAGGACCAATTTGCCATGCACAGGATAAAAAATATTGTAAACATCCATTTACCAGTTAGTATACTTCTTGGCCAGGCACTGAACACATAAGCTGCCGTTATGAAATAAAAAAGCTGTAGGCATACGTAGAACCATAGAAATGTAGAATAATTTGGGTTGGAAGGGGCCTTTAAAGGTCACCTAGTCCAATCTCCCTGCAATGAGCAGGAATATCTTCAACTAGAGCAGGTACCTCAGAGTCCCATTCAACCTGGCCTTGAATGCTTCCAGGGATGGGGCATCTACCACCTCTCTGGGCAACCTGTGCCAGTGTTTCACCAACCCTCATTGTGAAAAATGTCTTCGTTAGATCTAGTCTGAATCTGCCCTCTTTTAGTTTAAAACCATTACTCCTTGTCCTATTGCTTCAGGCCCTGCTAAAAAGTCTGTTCCCATCTTTCTTATAAACCCCCTTTAAGTACCGAAAGGCTGCAAAGAAGGTGTCTCTGGAGCCTTCTCTTCTCCAGGCTGAACAATCCCAGCTTTCTCAGCCTGTCCTCACAGGAGAGGTGTTTCATTCTCTGATCATTTTTGTGTCCCTCCTCTGGACCCTCTCCAACAGGTCCCTGTCTTTCCTGCGCTGAGGGCTCCAGAGCTGGACGCAGGACTCCAGGTGGGGTCTCAACGGAGCGGTGTAGAGGGGCAGAATCCCCTCCAACTTGCTGGCCACGCTGCTTTGGGTGCAGCCTAGGATACGGTTGGCCTTCTGGGCTGTGAGCGCACATTATGCAAGTAGTACAAATGTACAATTGTGTACATTGTACAAATGACATTGTATTAAATATCATCTAGTCATATTATACCAAATTAAAATGTACAGAATATCACATTTTAAAGATCTTATTTCAGGTCTTGTGTAATTCATGAATCTGTTGGGATTTTTTTAATTAATTGTCTCAGAACCATATAGTATTTTTGTACTGCTAAGACTCTTACTCCAATACGTCTTTTAAGAATGTCATGCTTGTGTGATGTTGAAGAGGAAATTATTTGATGTCTTAGTGAGAAAATATTTATTGATCACTCATTAATTATTTTGTATAAGTTGTCTACTTATTTTTCCATGCATAAACTACTTGGTTAATTTGCTGATTAGCATCATATGGTCCATTATGATTAAAAATAATGAAAGAGATTGGAAACTTTCAACAAATGTTTATAATATAGAAAAATGAAAAATAGAAAACAGTTTAGATGAAGCAGTAAGACAATAATTTACTTATAGTATGATTACAACCAAGTTGATTAAATACTGTTTATTTTTAATCCATTTTTCATCAGAGTTAATCATACAAAGTTTTTCCAGAGGACTAAAAACTTTATCCTGTGCAGAGCTTGAAGAAAATTGTCCCAAAAATCTATCTCTAACAAAGCATTACCAAACTGAAAATATGAAATTTTGAGCTTCTTCAACACTCTTTTTGGACTTTTCAACAACCTTGTCTCTCTGCCTTCCTGTTATCAGCACAGGTCAGTTACACATTTCTTTGTAAATTTGTAGATGGTCCATATTTAAAGAAATGCATCAAGCATAATGATTAGAGGCCATTTCAGTGATTTATAGTGGTCATCACATGTATGAGTGAACAAACATCCCAAAAGCCAGATGTATTCTAGGTGTTTTCAGTAACTTTTAAGGTTATGATTTTCTTGGCATGCTTTTTAAATTGGCAGCAGCTTAAACAGCGGTACCAATCATTTAATTTCAAAATGCTCACTGCCATTCTGATATCATGGGCTTCATGCAGGGACCAGACATTGGTTCTACCAGAAAAAACACTTCTTGTTAAAAAACATTGTGTCTGTGGGAGGAAGTCTTTTGCTAAAAGATTTCTCTGTAAACCCACCTAGGACAGACTGCAGCTAGGATGAACTAGTACTTAAATCCACAGTGGTCATAGGAGGGTATGAAGATCCTCCCTGCTCCTGGATTTTCTACTTACAAACACTGACGGATGGCAAGTGACTCAAGAGCACACCAGCACTTGGCCAGCCAGCAAGCTGTGGTGCCCTAGGTGAGCAGGCCAGTAAGAAGGCAACAGGGAATGAGCAATATTAGTGAGGGAATACTTCTCACATCACTGCCCCAGCTAGTTACTCTGGTCGGTGTCAACATTAAGTGCAGTGAAACTGCTGCTGCAGAAACAGGGCAGGCCAAGAGCCCCAGGAGAAATCTGGCCAAGGGAAGGCAAGTTTTAGGAGAGATCCTGGTTTAGGAGCCAAGGAGCACACCTTGAATGTTTTTTAATGCTCTTCACATGTAGCAAACTCACTCCCAAAACACTTACCCTAGGTGAGCCAGAAGCATCGCTGTCCTTGGGCAAACCTGTCCTGGGGCCATGCCAGAAGGCAGCATTCACCACACATCGTGGTATCCCATGAGCTATACCAGTACCAAAAGTGTACACTGAGCTGGTCTTTGCAGATGAGACTAGCTGGAGCGGAAAGCTCGTATGGATGTCCATAAATTCCTTTATTCTTTTGGTTCTTGGACTGTGCAAACACCAGAAGGGGGCTAGGGAGAGAGTTATAGTTGGTCTGAGCTATAGCTGGTGCCAGGACTGTGCTGTCACTTAATGGCAGAGGGAATGGAGTCCCTGTGCCCAGTAGCATTCCCCAACTCTGCTGAGGGAACTGGGGTAGATGTAGGCTATGACATATTTAGTCTACAGGTGCCCTTCCATAAAGACTAAATTTTCGGGAATGGGCAGTAAAAATTTTTAAGCAAAGTCTTTTCTTATGCAACTGTGTGAAGCACATACACATTTTGAGTAGCTGTCTTTCTTTAAATACCACTTACTTTGCGTGACTTCAGTGAATGTTCTTCCTTGTGAAAGACTGAAGAAAAACGAAAAATTAGCAAGACAAATAAACTTTCTTCTAATTAGATTTCTATACTATATTCCTCATCCCAGTAGCTGAGTGCTACAATGCGTGACTGTAATCAAACGTGAACTTTTTCTTCATTCTTTTCTGCTGGGAGAAACAGTAGATTTTTTTGTTTTATTTTTAAACCAGCTCTTGGATTTTACTTAGTTGCATTTGATTTTATTTAATGATCTATTTAATAGATACATTTATGAATTAATTTTATGTACTTTTTTTGTTGGCACAAGCTCAAATTTGTGTCTTGAATTATTCTGAAATTCACTGTCAGAACCAGGAATCAGTGAAATCTGTTGCATCTATTAAAAAAGAAGGTAGCTTCTCTCAGCAAGTGCTGAGTTTTTGTTGTTTTGTTTTTTTTTTTTCACTTTGAAGCATTTTTGGGATGCAAGAGACCTAAAAGTTTTCTCATTTGGTTGCCGAATACAGCCAAGAAATCAGTTCATCGAGTGCTGGAAAAATCATTGTTTGATTTACTGATGCAGGCATTACCTAATTGCATGAGCAAAGCAAGCAGGAATTGGCCAGGCACTTTTCTTTTATGGCATCTCTCTATCATAGCATTCAATGCATTTCACAAAGTTACTAAGTATACAGAAGATGAAAGGATAATGTCTGCAGTCTGGCTTAGAGTATATCTAAAAAGTTATATATATTTATCTACTAACACACAAAGAATATTTTAAATTTCCTAGGCTTGATTCACCCAGCTTCAATGGTTCACAATGTCTCCTTCAGTAACTCACAACTAATGCGTTTTTATTTGTTTTAGTGCTCTGTGATGCTCACTAAAATAAATACCCAATCACTTTAACAGTCTCCTAACTGTGAGTGGTTACTGCAAGAGCTATTATTTTATAATCCTTAATTCCCAGTTTTCAAATACCTTGAAGATACTACATTGAGAGAGAAGTGTACTGTATTGAATGGTAAAAGACAGATGGGTACGGTAGGCAAACCTAAGTACTGGTAGCTCTAGGCACCTTTCATCAAAGAGAGACTGTCACTGGAACAATTTAGTCATCTATTCAACGTAACCTATTTTAACACTTGGCGTGAAGTCTGTGGGGTCTTAGGCACACTTGTAGTGCAAGTGCGGTATTGCTTAATGAGGTACTTACTGCTTTTTTACCTGGGGCTTTGTTCTCTAAAAGATGTGCCTCTACAGTTTCCCTTGCAGAGTAACAAAGGAATTGCTACTGGCAGCAATTAAGAGGTTTGAATACCATTTACATTTCTTTATCTTTCAGGTCAGTTAGACACTAGCACAAGACAGTTTAAATTGAAATACTCCTTTGATTCATGCTTTTAAAGGCATATTAACTTCAATCAGAAAATAGATGACACGTGAAGTCAGATCTAGCTTCTCGTCTCATAATGAAATTCTGTGTCCAATCATCTTCTATTAGTTTAGACTAAAATCTCTTCTGTGTGGAGACTTTATCCTTTCCATGTGTCTTTTGTGCAGCTCTGGCCACATGTGAGCTATATGATGGGAGGGAGCCAATGCTCACTAATAAACACACGGGCCATGTGTAGGTGCTTTGCAACCTGGATAAGTCCTTCAGTCCTCCTTCCACTCCTTCACAGAACAAGCACCTCACTAAAACAATACTATGGGATCCTCTAACCCATGGAAACCTACGAACGTCAAGAACAGAGCTTCAAATTCAGCCTCAGGATGAGTACAGAACAGGACCCAAGCACATACACAAACTTTTATTGCAGGATCTGTCACTTAATTGTTCTCAGTTCTCACTGTGTAGGCAGACATGATGAGCTAGGAGCGGATACTGCAATCCCCTTCCGATAACATATTGAAACAAGGATCTAAAACAATTATAAGGTTTCAGCATGTGTCACTAATCAACTGTAAATTTTGCAAATTTCTTAACATATGGAAGGTTATTGATTACATGATTAGTTTAACTTTAGTATAGAATCCTTTAGCCTAATAACTGTGTGATTATGTTTAACGGCCTACTCTCATAGTCCTTAGGCTGTATTTGCCCCAATGCTAACATTGTAACTAGGTGTAAATGGTTAATAACGAGGAAAGCAGGCCTCATGAAAATTAAAACAAAAAAGAGTTAAGAGCAAGGACTGAGAGATTAAAGAGAACAGAGAAAATATCTTAACCTTGAAATAGCGTACCCTTGAGCATAGAGACAGACTGTCAGGAATGCTCTAACAAGGATGATACGAAGGAACCGCTTGGCTGAACAACAGAAGGGGCAAACATCCAAGGAGAAGAAATTATCCTCAAGAGACCCGTGACCATAAAAGGGAAAAAGGAGGAGGGGGCTGACTCCCCAAACGACCACCGAGGACCACCCAAGACCCCCGCGCATGCGTAGTGTAGTTTTGCGATGCCAGCATTACGTAAATGTAGTAGATAAGCAAGGAGGCGGTGATTTCTTGGAAAATGTGTGAATATTCATGTCTTTAAGGTATATAAAGGATGAACTTTTGTTTCAGCGCACACATGTTAGGAGGAGATATCCCCCATGCGTCCAGTGATGCAATAAAGACGTCTGCTAAATAACACTTTGATGTTATTGAGTTTAAATTTCTTAAGTTTGGATTTCTTTGAATCAATATATTACATAGGCAGAGCACCATTCAATGGTCAAGACCCAGACTCCACTGGCATCTTTTTAAAGGTATACACTGAGTTCGTCAGCCCCTGAAACAGGATGAGCAGTTGGAACAAACATCTACAAAAACAGCTGTTGACTCAGATCCTGGTTGCAAAACAAAAGCTGATCATACAGCTTCGCTCTAGCATGCTTTCCAAACACATGCACAGAACTAGCCTTCAGGTTTGCGAGGGCTCCCCGGAGAGGGCTAAGAAACAGGCTTCTCCTCCTTGCCACCGGCACACCAAGGTCTGGAGGTTAATGCTAACGGGACAAAGCAAAAAGTGAGGAAGAAGGGAAGGCAAGAGTGCATTTCAACTTTGCCACACTGCTGTTGCCGGTACAACTACACATGTTTTGACGCCTTGGAATATTGCACTGTTTTCTGGCTCCTAAGATTATCATGCATAACAGTAATGGAAAGCAGTAAAGAAGACCCAGTAAGTTCAGAAGTCTTACTAGATCAGCAAGGAAAAAAATAATTCTGTGAATGTCTTTATCCTGCAAGTACAATCTGTCATACTATTCAGGCCACTCCATGTAAGTCCAGAACTGGAGAGCCATTCAGACACAGGAAGAAGAAATAGGGTGGATGGTGAAATCAGCAACGAAAAAAAAATGTTCTGAGACATCTAGAAGTTGCTGTTTGGCTTTAGTTTGTTTTTTTGTTTGGGTTTGTTTTTTTTTTTTTCCTGAATAAAATGGGGGGTCCACACAGCAGATGTGGGAGGCAGAAGAAGAATTCAATGATCCTCTGGTATGCTGCAAAGTCATAACCTCAAATGATACGTGAAGCTTACAATAAACTCATTTATTTTCACACAATTATTTTAGTCCAGGTTGGTTTATTCATATTTAAGGCAAAAAGAACAGATTTATGTAAAATGTCATTCTAATTTCATTGTTGTATTTATAGACATATTATAAAATGGTTGAACTGTTTGAATGGTGAAGATGAATAAC
The DNA here is from genome assembly GCF_000687285.1 of Phaethon lepturus. Classification (NCBI taxonomy): domain Eukaryota; kingdom Metazoa; phylum Chordata; class Aves; order Phaethontiformes; family Phaethontidae; genus Phaethon; species Phaethon lepturus. The sequence continues at coordinate 82,818 of NW_010513960.1, forward strand.
ACATAGGTATACATACAATAAATAATAACAGTATATACTTTTATATAGGTTTGTTTAGTTTTATATTCATTATAGGTATACACATTACGATTTTATGCAGTAATCGATAGTTATATACATATAGCTAAAGGTAGAATCTTTAAATTCCTCTTTCATACATACTAAAAGAAAGGGGGTCAAGTTCACTTCAAAGCTCATTTATACACAGGGCTTGAGAGCAGCCCTAAATGACAGAATGGTTAAACCTAGACGCCTGCCAGTTCTTTATCTGCTTTATCACTAGGATTGTTGTCTTCACAGTGAAGATAGAAAAGGAGGAAATGTACTATAAATAAGATATGAAGTTAAAGATAAGACATACAATCACATCCCTAATACATACTCCAGCTTGACTTTGAATAACTCAAGATAGGTCTCTCCAAATATTACATAGTCATAATATTTCTCTATCTACCAAAGGGATTAAGAAGATGATACTATTAAGGACAAGGTTATTGTCCTGGTTTCAGCCAGGGTAGAGTTAATTTTCTTCACAGAGGCTAGTGTGAGGCTGTGTTTTAGATTTGGGATGAGAAAATGTTGATAACATGCTGACATTTCGGGTTGTTGCTAAGTAGCCAAGGACAGTCCAGCTTCTCGTGCTGGGCTGCCAGCAAAAGGCTGAGGGTGCACGGGAAGCTGGGAGGGGGCACAGCCAGGACAGCTGACCCAGGCTGGCCAAAGAGATACTCCATACCATATGACATCATGCTCAGTATATAAAGCTGGGATGAAGAAGAAGGAAGAGGTGGAGGGACGTTCAGAGTGATGGCGTCTGTCTTCCCAAGAAACCGTTACGCGTGATGGAGCCCTGCTTCCCTGGAGATGGCTGAACCCCTGCCTACCCATGGGGAGTGGTGAATGGATTCCTTGTTTTGCTCCGCTTGCGTGTGCAGCTCTTGCTTTACCTGTTAAACTGTTTTTATCTCAACCGACGAGTTTTCTCACTTTTCTGAGTCTCTCTTCGGATTCTCTCCCCCATCCCACTGTGGGGGAGTGAGCGAGCAGCTGCGTGGGGCTTAGTTGCCGGCTGGGGCTAAACCACGACAGTTATAAATTTCTTCTTGCCAACTATTCACATGCAGAAATATTTCCAGCATTGCCTGTGTCCAACAGGATGTATGATCGTACAGCTGGATCATAACACTTATATCTAACAGCTTTTGAGAGTTAAAATGGAACGGAGCGTTGACATTCATAGCCCTGACCTTGCTTATTGCTCACACAATATATTGGTCTTATTAAATAAAAAACAGGATGTGTGCCTGGAAACCATAATTTAGGAGACTTACAGATTTCCTTTTTTGTAAATAATGAACAGGATTATTGGTAAAAACAGCTTCTCGATGAAGTATGTCTTCCCTCAGATGGAAGACTGGGAAGTCATTTAGCAGGAAAGAGCAAAATAGGAGGTCCTGATGCAAGGCTGAGCATAGGAAAAACTGGCTGGGAGGCTGAGGATCTATAAAAGAAGGTAAATCAAGAGAGAGGCTTGTAAAAAGCACAAGCAGAGAAAGGAAGCAGAAGGGACCACAAAGAAAGCTGCAGGCATGGAGCAGTTGGGCAAAGCTGAAAGGTGAGAGGAAGTGTCTTGCACATGCTGGGGAGGATGAGAGGAAAACGCTGTAGGAGTTAGCCTAGGGCTTAACTGAAGAGGGAAGGTTTCAGCAAGGTATCTATATATATATGCATCTGGATATGTGTCAGAGTAGGTGACTAGACACAAAGACAAAAACAACTATCAGGTAATTGAGCATGGGTGTTGAGTGTTTGATCTGAAGAACAAGAGAGAAGGATTCGACTACTTCTGGTCTCTGCATAGGGGAAATAAAGTTAAACTGGTTGAAAAACTTTGCAGATAGGGTGTTCAATCATTTCAAGCATTGAAGATATGTAATTATCACAACGGCCAAATATTACATGTTCCCGTTTAAAACTGTGGACCTGATCAGTTGAAAAAATGTGCCTAACGTTCACGACTAATTTTCTGTACTTTTGTGCATTACATTTCTGAACCATTTCTGAACTTCTGAATGGAAGATTTAGAATACAATTTTATCTTTTCAGAGCAAAATTTACACTTTCAGTCTCTACTCTAAACAAGAAAAATATTTTCTATTGAATGTTTACTTTCTCTTTTGAAGTCTAACTTCAACTCAAAACACATCTGTTTCAAGGATAAATCAAAGATGCAGAAGCAGCTTGTGTTCAAATGAACACACATGTATTTTTTTTTTTAGCCCAGACTTGTGAATCTTTAGGGTTTTAAGGCCTCAGTATTTAAAATAACTTCAAGACTGTGATATCTACAGGCAAACCTTATGGTGTTTTGGTTCTCTGTGCTTTTTTTTTACCTAGTCTTTTTAGCTCAGCGGTAGGCATCCTTATTTCAGAAGACCTATTCTAGCTAAGTTGGATTTTTAAAGGACACAAATTCTTTGGGAAAGCCAAGTCAGTGACGATTAAACTTGAGGGGTCCCTAGTCAGGCAAGTCATGGCGTGCATGAAGCGTTGATGATGAAAAAGCTGATGATGAGATCAAACCTGTGGGATAGCTGTGTGAAGGTTTCAAGAGACTAAAATTGGAAAGGTTTATGACCTTAATGCTGAGGGTGTCCAGGTCAAGAAATGTAGTTAAAGATACATATTTCTAGCCCCAAAAGGTAAGTTTTCATAACTGTAGTGGGGGAAGGAAAGAATCAGTATGTGGTAATGAGGAACAATAAGTTAATAGTTCACACCTCAGGAAATAAGGGATTAAAGAATAGTGTTGAAGGGCAACGGAAGAGCTGAACTGGCAGAAAGCACGAGCACTATTGCCCCCACAAGCACTGCAGCTCACATGCTTTCATGTCCTCTTGGCAAGCCAGAAGCTATCAAGTCTTGTCTCTTCAGATGAGTTTCTCAACAATGCTATGATTTCTTCCCAAAACAAATTTCAGGTTACCATAATTTAGGATTTCATCATACAATCTTGAGTGCCGCTTACTTATTTGACTCTAAATTATAAAATATATTCCAGGGGCAATTCCTTGGCACGGCAATGACTCAAAGAATGATCACTAACATATTGAATGCACTGAAGTACATACTGGATACAATGAAATCTTTTGCCACTATGCTATAGGTCGTCAGACTACTATTAGTTGAGGATGTAACAATTAAGTTGGCATACAGCAGCCCTCTGCAGAGCAGCGCTGTGATTTAACTCTGTCCGGCAGCTAAGCACCACACAGCTGCTCTCAGACTCCTCCCTCCCCAGTGAGATGGGGGAGAATCAGAAGGAATGGTAAAACTGAGAAAGAAACTCATGGGTTGAGATAAAAACAGTTTAATAAATAGAAATTTATAAAATAATATTTTTAAAAAAAATTTAAGGAAAAGAGAAAAAAAAATCACAGAGAGAGGAAAATAAAACCCGAGAAAGACAACTGATGCAAACGAAGACAATTGCTCACCACCAATGACCGATGCCCAGCCCGCCCCAGAGCAGTGTCCCTCCCCGCGCCAACATCCCCCACAGTTTTATTGCTGAGCATGATGTCATACGGTATGGAATATTCCTTTGGTCCATTGGGTTCTGCTGTTGTGGCTGTGTCCCCTCCCGACTTCGTACGCACCTCCAGCCCATCCACTGGCAAGGCAGCGTGAGGCACAGAAAAGGCCCCGCTGCTGCATGAGCACTGCTCGGCAGTAACTACAACATCGGTGTGTCGTCAACACTGTTTTCAGCACAAACCCAAAACTTAGTCCCCAACAAGCTGCTATAAGATATTTAACTCTATCCTAGCCAAAACAAGTACAAGCGGTCACTGTTAGAACAGAGCTGAAATTCTGACGGGGGGAGTGCTGTGTGAGTGCATTTGGAATTTGTTTGTGATCTCTTTCCTTGTAGTGATTATTCTAGCAAACATAGGCACAAAGGGCCAGTCACAACCCAGTGAGTGTTAACCAAACAGTGAAAAGCCTTGCACAGTACAAGGGAGTCAGTTCTCTACTGAGACAGTTTAAGTCCTAGAGGTCATCTCTATGATTTTCTTTTCAGACTGGAATTTAAACAATGCGTAAGATTTGTGTTGGTTTTCTTCGCGCAGGTGTATTCAACCACATAATGATTTATGTACACTAGCTCTAGCACCGGGCTGGTCTAAATGACACTATTTATCTCACTTATCAGGAAACCCACCTGTCCTAAATGCTCAGTTAAACAGCTGGAGATTTTGAATACTTAGCACCTGATAAAGAATAGCTGTGGAACAACTGGAGAGCATTTTTGCAGCAGTGTTCTGTACTCATTATCCAATTCAAGAAAATGTCGATCCATTCATAGAGATTTCTCAAAGAGAAAAAGCAGCAGAGTTTGCTGATAAGTACATGAGAATGTTTATTTAACAGCTCCAAGTTGCAAAGGATGCACATTTCTCTAGCTCATTTCATCCACAAATGTTTCAGCACCATTGACCTACCTAGGCTTTTAACAACAAATTCACAGTATCTGGAATGCCATTAAATCGGTGGTAACCCACTTTGACTCTGCGTACCTCTGATTTCTTCCAGAGATGATTCAGAGTCTGAGAGTAACTTTCACTTAACTTTTGGGTTTGATACACATACAAGCTCAGTAGTTCAGTCTCCCTTCTGCCTCCTGAAATTTCTCTGGTAACAAATATTTTCATTTCTGTGTGGCTTAAAAAATACAGCCTGTGTTCTTGAAAGTAGAAAGAGTACATGGATCCTTCCTTAGTGAAGTGTTTGCTCTGAGTGTTTCAATTTAATAATTCAGTCAGTCGGAACTCTTGCTTTTGAAAATGTAAATGAGATCAATCACTGGCACCTGAAATAAACTCTTTAAGCCTTTCAGTGTTTTACAGGAGTCACCTTCTTTCAAGAAATTTGATTGAAATTCATGTTGCAATATGAGATTTCACAACCCAAGTTGTTTCAGTGAAAAGTAAAAGCATAATCCCCTCTTTTCTTTTTTTTTTGCATTCTCTTTTTTCCACACTCTTTTTTTTTGCCCCCACACCATCCACTGATTTCCACTGTAATAAAACATAAATATCTCTTACAGCACTGTTCAGAGCAAGATAACATAACTTATGTCCCCTGTAAGTATACAAATAAAACAGCTGGAACCTTTACTTATTGAGCAGTTGTTAAGAAAAATATAGAAGTGTTGGGGTGGGAGGCTTGTGAACAAACTAAGCTAGAAATAATTAATTATTTTTAGAAATTATAAAAAAATCAGTATTTCATCCAGTATTTCAAACATTATTCAATCCAGATATTTTAAAACTGCAAGATGGCTCCAGAATGATGGTGGCTTATCTTCCCCCTGAAAATTGTATCTTTTCAATTTTTTTCTTTTCAGAGCAATATATCTCTCCCCCCTTTTCATCAAACCATAAACTTTCAAGCAAAAAAGGTTTTTAGTGATGAACAATATATTAGTCAAAATGCACTACAAATTATAAAATTTGAACTTAATTCTTCAAGTAGATAAAATTTCAAAAATGCAACAAAATATTCAGAGCAATTTCAAAGAGAAATTAGCTCTTAGACCTGAATAGCTTATGGTTCTCTTAAGCTATGGGAGATTAATTTTTAATTTCCCCTTATGCCTGAGAGAACGTGAACCATAATCTCCCATCTCCACCAACAAAATCCTAAATATATCCAGTCCTACTGAGGTATAATAAAATTTTCCCCACTACTTCTTACTTATACATCTGTAGATGGCTTCATTTTCCAGAAGTGGGAATTCACCTAAAGTTGATCAACTGTACTCTAATGGAAGAGTCACTGTTTCTGAAGTCTATATTAGCTATTCACTGATCATCAAAGGTAGTGAGTTGTAATACTGTAATTTCACTGAGAAATATTTTTCTGCTTAAGAAAGCACTTCTTTTCTTAGTTCACTAAGTTTATTCTTTTCACATGCTCCCTTTGCATGTACTTCGTCTTGGCAACCTGACAGTCATCTTCAGTAGTTATGTTCACTTACTTGAATTCCCTCAAGCAGCAAATTTATTCACTGGGTTTTAAGCTGTGGAAAAGAAAAAATGCAGTGTGTCCCCACATATTGGACAGCACTGGTGAGAAATGCACGTCCCGCTCACAAGGAATACAAATTCATAATGTCTCTGAAAATTAAGGTTAAACTGATAGTGTTCTGGAGCTTTTTTCTTGTTCCCTCTTAACTGCTTCAGATGTGAAGTTTCATGGCTCAGGAAGACCTCAGTCACCTTAGGTATTTGTAGGTCAATTTGTCATTATGCATTTTTATCAAGAGAAAAATACTTCGTAATGTTTCTCCCTCTGAGAGTGCTTACACCATGTTCCCTAGCCACATGAAATTCTCACCATGACTTACAGCCACCCAGCCCAATGCTAAAGGTGGCAGTGTTTAGCCCCCGATCTGCACCATAACCTTTAATAGCTATCTAATAATTATTTTTTGCTGCAACTACCCATTTTCTAGTTCACTCTCTCCTTCACATTTCCTTCTGAGGGCCTCAGGGGAGTTCTATATCTTTAATGAAGATGGCAGTCCTAACTCCTTTCTAAATTTTAGAAAAACTTCTTGTTAAGCTGTGTAATTGTCTTTCTGTAACATCCTTGGTTCTTCTGGAAAATAGTATCTGGACATTTTATTACTCTTTATTATATCACTCTGATTCTGAATTAAACAAGCCAGTGACATAGCAACACATCTTTTATCTTTGTTTTCTGGTTTCAGCAAATCAAATTATGATTTCTTCATACAAAAATGTCATCAAATACCACATATCCTCTTCTCTGTACCTTTTCTCAAATATGTTTCACAGTATTGAAATGAAATAACCTATTCACAAATCAGTCCATGTCACCTTGGGTGCCTTTGTCTGAATATTGCTTTCCCTCTGTATAAGCTCTCTTCATGCAACCTTGCTGACTCAGTGGTATAAAATTGGACTCAGCAAAGTGAATCAGGATGCTCTCTGAGAGGTGGTGTATTCCAGCTGACCAAAATCTGTACAACCCTTCCTGCTTCCAGAATGCAGCTATTCATGAGCCCACTCTGTGGGAATGATTTCCCCAGGAACGAAGTCTGCTGTTCAGTAGGCTTTTCTCATTCTACAAGCATTTGGGATATGTGCTGGGGGAATGGATTATTACTAGATATAGTGGAGAAATTACCAGCAGACATGACTGAAAAAGTCTTAATCAAGCTCTGAAGTGTATTTTGAAGACATTGAAGACATTCATTGAAGACACACTTGGTTTGAAGTAATGTCTAGTGAAAGCAGCCTTGGGAACTGGAGTACTGTAACTTCAAGTACTCTCTGCCTTTCCCACAGAGCCTGACAGTGCCACCATCCAAAAATATCTATATGATTCAAAGATGTTTTTTCACTGGAAGTAAAAGGGGGCTTTATTTGGGGAAATGACATGGATTTATTTTATGTTTTGGTACCAAATCACATACTTCCAGTCTGCCAAAATTCTCCATCTATAGAAGACAAAAAGAATAATTCTTTTGTCTATTTCCTCCCACTTATCTACCCCCCAATTTAGACCATGAGGTCCCATGTCTGCTTGAATACACAAAATTGAGCATAACAGGTACTAATAATGGTATTTACTCAAAGGATTGCATCAAATGTTGGCTTTGTGTGGCTACTTTGTAAAACATATTTAGCATAGAACAGAATCACATTGCATATCTCCACACTATATTTTCAGCCTTCTTACCAAGGCAAAATGTGTTAAGGTTAGCAATGGCTGTGAATTCCTAAATTGGATTATTCCTTTTCAGCAGTATAGTTTACACTGTGCTCTAATAATTTGGGCTGACTGTCAAGAAAATACAGAGGCAGAGCAATAGCAAGAGTCATGTCACTATAATGCTCAGTAACATCATTACCTGTTCAACTATCTTTCAAGCTTATTTCCTTTACTTCTACGCTCATCCTATAGCTTTTCCACCTAAAATATGAGAAAGTTTGCATTTTGCCTAACCTCACTGTGTTACTTTTTTATAAATAGAGCAGCACAAAAGAACTGGAATAATTCCTGTTGCTGTGTCTGTTTCTATTTCCTTCTCTTAATGAGAATTTTAAGTTGGAGTTTAGGAACATAGCAAGAAAAACACAGAGAGAAGTTCTACTGACTGAGCCAACTGAAATTAGTAGATATTACTGTGAGTACAGAAATATCTTCTTTAGCAGAGTTTCTCTTAATGGCCAAGATTTTACACACTGTTTAAACCACTGTTCCATTTTACAGTTCAATTAAGCAAAGGTTTGCACATCCTTACTCATATATGGGAGACCAGACTAATGCACTGTTGTGTTTGCAGCCTTTGTTGAGAAAGCAATTGTGCAGGGTCCAGCAGTTTCGGAATGTAATAGCACGTTTTATCACTTGAACTAATCAGAACATATTTTCTCAGTATTGAAGTACTTGTTCATTGTGTTAAACATCGTATCGATTACAAGATTGCACATATCATGCAAAGGACTTCTAATACTTTGATCTTTTCAGACTTGAACAGCCTTACTCCTTGTTTCCTTAGCCATGGTCTGCTGAATCTCATGCCAATTCTCTCTCTCCATCTCACAGTTCAATTTAGGGGCTTTAGATGCCTCAATTTTGATTTTTTTTTCCCCAAGGCCAAACATTTGAATGAAAAGGACCTCTGAGAACTTGAGCCACTATAAAAGCTAACTTTATTACTGTTCATACTGTATACTGCTATGATGATGGTATGAACACTCTTTTATTCTGGTTTGTAGCTGAGCACAATCAGTAAGCCCCAGACAAGTTGCAATTTTTCCTTTTCCACAGACATGAGATACTAGACTGAGATGATCCTGTCAATTGACCAAAAAAAAGACATCACTGCATACATAATGTGGCGCTTATCGGAAACCAGTAGAGCAGGTAGCGGTATTGCTTCGGTTTTGTATTGTTGTTGTTGTTGATCTGCATAATTTGGAGTCAAAGTCCTTTCTCCTGTACCACCTCCAATATGCATCCTTCTTTTTCTGGTAAACTGTGCAGCTGACATAGGTACTGGCAGGTTGCAAAATACAAGCTAGTATATAAACTAGTTTAGCTTAGTCTCTACAAAAGACAGCAAGGTAAAGAAAAGAAAATAACTAGAAAACATGGGACTGTGTTTTTGTATTAGTTTGCCAGATGTGATATCTTAAGCAAGAGCTGAAACAGAGGATCTCATTGTTCTTTAAGCTTCAGTGGTCTACTCTTGGTCTGTTTTTTTCCTTGATTGTCTTCTTTTTAAGTTTTTCTTTGAATTTTAAAGACATTAGTCCTTGAAAAGCTATCCCAACACAATTTTGTGTAATACAGTAGGTAGGTGAGAGAGATCAATGCGGGGAGGGGGGACGGGAGGGAAAGTGAGATCTATCAACCATGGCAGTTCTGCATACATATGATGCAGAAGTTGTTTAGTGAGATTCCAGTCCAAATATTGATAAAAAACAAAACTATTGAGAAATTGAACCCAGATGTTAAAATACAGATAAATACATTTTCAAAGAAACTAACCTGGACTTTCTGAAACAGGCACAACTCATACCGGCAACAGATAACACCACCTCAATTTCCCTTAACATACCACTCAAATCAACAATACTTTTACATAAAACAGAAATTTCCACTTTGGGGCTAGAGGTATTTATAAGTGGGGATGGTCCAAAAGCAGAAGCATAAAACAAGGACTTCCTATTTTCAGATTCCTCTTACCAACTGCCTTTGCAGTCGTCCAGCACTATAGCCTGCTAGAAAAACAGGAATTCACCAGGGAGCTCCAAGGTCAATTCCCAGCTCCTGATAAAGTGTCATAAACCCAAGAACATTTCCAGCTCACTAGGGATAGCATGGGAAGTCAACATTAAAATTAATAAATCACTGTCCTAACTGGAAGAAAAAAAAATCTCTTCATATACAATCCTACTTGCCCTTGGGCAACTAACTTAAAACAATTTAAAAGCTTTTTTCTTCTTTTTTTTTTTTTTTTATGGAGGGGCTTAATAGAAATACTTCATCTAAACCAGAAAACTGTTTATAGATACATGCATTTTAGAAAATGGATTTTCTTGGAATTTTCAATTTTCTGGTGGAGACATGAGTTCACATTCCATACTGCAGAAATACTGGAAAGGCTGGCTAGATCTCTTAATTGGACATGGTTTAATCTTTGTGAATATATCAGACATAGCCAAGAAAACAGGTTAACTTAATAAGTCATTTCATTCACAGTGTATGAGTCTTAAAAAAACCCTGTGATCTATTACAAGTAAAGTACATGGGTAAGCTGGAGACTAAGACAAAGCACAGCAATTTAAGTCCTGCTCCCATCCCGCTACTTTCTAGTTATTTATATATTTACAAGAGGTGTGCTCTATACTACGCAGCACTGGAATAGCTGAAGGAAATAACGGCTAAAATCACAAATGTTCTAATAGAACAAAGTACCTTATTTAATGAATCATCACTATTTTTTGAAGTATTAAGAGACCAGTGTGCCAAGGTCAGTACTCTGGATGTGGAAGACACCGTATTTATTTTTGTGAAGAGTGCTAGTTTTCCAAAAATATACAAATGTTCCTCAATGAATCTGTAATATATAATCATGACATGTCATTGTGTAAACCAAGATGAAAGGTTAAATATTACATTTTCAAAATAATCAGATTAAAATTTATCTGTGTTTAGGGCTGTAAAAAAATTGTTCAGAAATACTCAGCTTCTTTTGCCTCATGTGGCTTAGATGGTATAAAGTTACATGGGGATTCAGAAGAAGGGTTAAGACGCAGCATAATCTTTCTGTTTATTCAAGTTCCTTATTTATCCTCCTGAATAAAATGGCAGGGTGTTACAATGCCCCATCAGAGATAAGAAGACATCTGATCTCAGACTCAGTATGTAACTAGAGCTTGTTGGGAATTTTCCAACACAATGCCTTTTCACCTTAAAATGAAGTTACACAAAAAACAGAAATTATCAGAAGTGAACACTTCCCCCTCCCCCCAAAAAAAGAATTTCTGTCACTAACAAAACAGAAAGAAAGGGAGAAATATCTGCCAGGACCCAAGCTAACTCCACAGAGAAAACATGTTTGAGATTTGGAAAATTTCATCAGATCAGCAACTTCAACTTCCACGTTGGAAGTTTTAGATGATCTAGATATGGAGACAATCATTCTCTCTCTCCCCCGCCCTCTCTCTCTCCAGTCAAAGTTTTTGCATGTTATATAAAACATTATAACAGCATTGGGCCAGAATGATAGACAAAAAGAGAGAGTAACTTCATAGTCTAATGCTTAAGGATGCTGGAGAACAGCATAAAAATATCTCTACCAAAGAATATGTATTATTTATTAAAACGGAATGGTTCCAACAAGAAACAGGGAAAGTGTCTAGTGTTGGAATAACCAGCATCCCAGTCATCCAGGAATTTACATCAGTGTTGAGAATGAACGAACAAAAATTAATTAAGGATTCTTGATATAACATTCCCAGGTGCAATTTTTCTCATATGCTACACGAGAGCTCTAAATTTGCCTCAGATACTTACGGTGGGTATTTGATATTTTTCTAGTTTTTCACTTTGATGGGACTTGATTTGATGTTATTTCAGAATTACATATATTCTTAAATCTTAAAAATAAAAAAGATTGCAGAATGGAAAATGGAGCTTTACTCACGATAACCATATTGAAGCCACTGTGGCACTGACCAAGTTCTACTCGTACTCAAGTCTGACTTCCTGATATCTATCCAGGGCAAGAGTGAGACACTAATTTGACTTCTGTTTTGTTAGACAAATTTTTTTTTATCACACTGATTTCTTCTTACTAACTTTTATGTTTTTTTCAGTGCCCTCTGAAATTCCATGAGTAAATTTGCTTGTGTAAATAGAATGAAATTTACATTATTTTCATTAAAAATTCTAACCATTTCTTTTTTGTCCAACAAGAATCACTTTTCTACTTAGCAAAGACAAAACTGTGTGAAAAAAACTGATAAAAAAGTGAAAGATACTGTTTAGTCAAAGAAAAGGTTGTTCAGTTTTAAATTCTTTCTAAAGTATATCTCACTTGAACTATGGCTGTTTAAAAATTAGTCAGCTGGTCTCTCAACTATGTCCTTATTACCCTACTGACTTGAATAGCATTCTGCAGATGTGACTAAGAATCGGATTTAGCCTCAGGCATGTAGATCAGTAGAGGTCATTCTTTTCAATGAAATATTATTATTTTATTTATTCCTTTAAGCTATTTCAAAAGCTAAACATCCAAGAGATTTGAATAATAGGTATCTAGTTCTGTAGATAAGACTTTTTAAATGTCAGCATTGAGCTGTGTGAGAGATTCCTTTCATATTGCCCTGCTCATGAATTTTCAATTGTGGTAGACCATCTGCCAGCTGGGAAATCCCACTCCTGTTTGCAGCAGCACTGCAAATTCTATTGGTGTTCATGAAATAAAATAACTTGATTTAGGGAGCACACTGAGAACTTGTGTAACACTTCAAAATTACTTAAATCAATAAATCAAGCAGTACAAGGCATTTTTACATTTTTCTCCAAGAATCTCAGACTATTGTCTATAAATGAATTGTCATTTAAAGTGTATCTGTGAAGCCATTATCTATATTGTGCCTTTTACAAATGGTGGAGGTGAGACCCAGGTGAATATAAAGTACCTTACAGAATTAACGTTTTCATTTTTCTGAGACATGAATCCTTTCCAGCCTAAAAAGCCATTTTCTTGCCCTGTGGTATCCTTCCTGGGGTCCCACCAAAATAAGGACTTCACAGGTTCTAACATATCTCAAACTTTAGAACTCTAAAGGAAAATTCTAATCAGCTCATGAGTTACAGTTCTCACAATGAATATACAGTGTCTTTTCAGAGGAAAAAGGCACAGAGTCATATTTAATGAGCACTCCTTCACAGCTCTTGTACATGGTCATGCAGGCTCGATGGGAATTGGATTCTCGTTGCATCTTAAAGAGTTACCACTTCAAGTGCACAAATATTGATCATGAAACAATAGTTTAATCATAAATTAACAATTACCGAACCCCTCCTTTATAGAAATCCTACTAACACTCCGAGTAAACTAACACTAATACAGTTGATATCCTGTGAAATCCTGCAAACTGAAAACTATTTATTTCTATGGTAAGAGATGATTACTTGAGGTAGGATGACCTGAATTAAAAAACTAATAAATCTTGCTTATGTTTACAAATAGAATATCAAATATAAAATAGAACATACAAATAAAATATTTGAAATAGAATATACAAATGCAAATATATATGAATTTGAAAGAAAGGAATGCTTCCTGAATGGCAGTACCATCCTACTTTCCCAGAGCCTTCAAATATTAAATTATAACACCTGTTATAATTCTCTTATACATTACTTTTGTACATTTCATATACATTACATTTAATTATGCTACATTTTAAAATATAATTATACCCATTTTCTTTCTCTAGGCCACACACAAAATGTAGTCTTAGGAAAATGGCAGATAACTAATGCAAAGGTTAATTTTTAGGATGGTGGACAATACTTAAAGCTGAATAAGCAATGCCTCATGATAGTAGTGACCTTTTGTAGAGGGCTCATTTTGCTTTGTTTGAAATCATTTTACGTTATTATTCCCATAGATAAGATACTTATTAGCTTTTTACGTTGCATTTAAATAGAGACTTTTCCCCTATATAAATTTCTGCCTTTATTTGATTTTTTAAAAAAATCATTACAAAAGTACAATGCAATACCAATTTGGACATATTTCGAATCAAACACCATTGTATAGTGTCACATTTCATTTTGTACATTGAAAGTATAACTTGGTTAACATCATTATACTAAAGCTTGTCCCATTGTTTAGCTAATGCATTTAACACAGAAGTAGATCAGGAACAATGGGTAACATATGTAGGACAGCTGTGTTTTGCATCCCATAGGTAAGATTTGCATAAGTGTGGGAGTTACAAAAGTCATGCAGCAGTCCAAAACTAAATAAATGTAATCTTAAAATACAAAGCTCTACATAAACTATTAATACTAGAAATTGAATTTTGACGTTTATTATTTAAAAGCTTCTGTTTGAACTATTCTTGACTTCCTTCCCTACTGTACCTTTACAAAATATAACCATACAACTTTACTGCAAAGTTTCTTCACGATGGATGGGTACCTGCTAGAGGATTTTTCATCACAGTAATCCCAAATTATTGAAAGCTCTTCTAAAGATGTAATACAGATTTGAGAGGGCAATTTTAAATCTCCTGACCTGTTCATGACTGTTCCCAAGAAAATCTCTTTCAGAGAGAGGCAGAATGACAAGTGCAATGGCTCATTTTGAATTAATATTAAGGTTTGCCTCTTTTCAATTCTTTCAGAAGAATCTTAGAGAAGGAAAAGATCAGACAAGCTCCCACAATTTTTATTGTTCTGCCCCACCAATAAACTGCAAAGTAAGTACCACACCACTGCCAAAGAAAATAGCACTGTAGTAACATGTTGCTAAGTTGTGTGTGCTTGTCAAGTCCTTTTCAGATGTAATTCACAAGTTTTGGGAACTAGGGAGGGTCAGGTGAATTCATAACAGGAGGCAAAACCACTGTATATATCCATACTGCGTGGCACTAGAGAAACATTTTGTCACTTATGCAATGAGTTTGCCCAAGTCTATTTCATAAGGTGAAGAATACTAAGACCCATCATAACTGATACTACTTATATACTAATGGTACTAAATTAAATACAATCAAGTTACAGCAATTTAGCAAATTATCAGTTGAGGTGTGAGATACACTGGCACAGCATAGTTAGTGTATCCCTTGCAACCACACAAACATACATTTTCCGTTCACTTTGTGAACTTTGTGTACAGTGCAGTAAAGAAATAATAGGGAAGTCTCTTTAAAAGTTGGTTTTGTTTCTATGGCCCGGACAATGTCATCTCTAGCCTAAGTACACATTTTGGTCAGAGCAAAATCCCCGATAAAATCACAAATCCAAAAGGGGGAGAAAAAACATGTAACAGACTTTGAAAATTACTAGAGAAAACCAAGACTTATTATGATACTTCAAAGCATTTCCCCACTTAGAAATATTCATACATATTATTTTTTGCTGGAATTGTTGTTTGCCTTTAATTAAACTCACCTGAATGATAAATGAAATGCTAGAGGAAATGTGAGATTACTCATCATGCCACTCATATCTTTTGCTTAAGACTGATATTTATCAAATTAGAGTTTAAACTGAGTACTGAGAGGAGGGAAATGTTTGATTTTTTCAAGAAATCATAGCTTTAATTAACTTTAAACATGCCAAAACAGAAGCGTTATTTAGATCCACTGGTGCCTCCTACTATGATTTGTCTTTTGATACATAAAATTGATGTTTCTTTGTTTCTAGTAATTTCTCAATGCACCTTCCTTCAAAAATAATTCTCCCCTCTAGTAAGGTTAAGTTATTTATTAATACTGTAAAGTCATATATTTTTGGACAAAGGTGATAGTTCACTGAGACTTTTGTGCCTCCATTGGGTAGTGGGGTTGGCAGCAGAGGGGTTGCAGGGGTGCCTCCTGTGAGGAGAGGCCAGAGGCTGCCCCAAACTGGACACAGCCAGTTCCAGCTGGTTCCAGTCAGTTCCAATAGACCCACCACAAGGCACAACTGGACCTGTCAGCCAAGATGGTGACACCTCTGGGAAACATATTTAAGAAAGGATAAAACATTTAAAACAGCTGTAAGAGTAAGGAATGAGAAGAAAATAGAATAGAATAGAATAGAATAGAATAGAATAGAATAGAATAGAATAGAATAGAATAGAATAGAATAGAATAGAATAGAATAGAATAGAATAGAATAGAATAGAATAGAATAGAATAGAATAGAATAGAATAGAATAGAATAGAATAGAATAGAATAGAATAGAATAGAATAGAATAGAATAGAATAGAATAGAATAGAATAGAATAGAATAGAATAGAATAGAATAGAATAGAATAGAATAGAATAGAATAGAATAGAATAGAATAGAATAGAATAGAATAGAATAGAATAGAATAGAATAGAATAGAATAGAATAGAATAGAATAGAATAGAATAGAATAGAATAGAATAGAATAGAATAGAATAGAATAGAATAGAATAGAATAGAATAGAATAGAATAGAATAGAATAGAATAGAATAGAATAGAATAGAATAGAATAGAATAGAATAGAATAGAATAGAATAGAATAGAATAGAATAGAATAGAATAGAATAGAATAGAATAGAATAGAATAGAATAGAATAGAATAGAATAGAATAGAATAGAATAGAATAGAATAGAACAGAACAGTTTCAGCTGGAAGGGATCTACAACGATCATCTAGTCCAGCTGCCTGACCACTTCAGGGCTGACCAAAAGTTAAAGCATGTAATTAAGCCATGTACAAATACCTTTTAAATACTGACAGGCTTGGGGCATCGACCACTACTCTAGGAAACCTGTTCCAGTGTCTAACCACCTTTTCAGTAAAGAAATGCTTCCTAATGTCCAGTCTAAACATCCCCTGACAGAAGCATCTTTGAACCATCCCCACGTGTCCTGTCACTGGATCCCAGGGAGAAGAGATCAGCACCTCCTTCTCCACGTCCCCTCCTCAGGAAGCTGTGGAGAGCAGTGAGGTCGCCCCTCAGCCTCCTTTTCTCCGAACTAGGCAAACCCAAAGACCTCAGCCGCTCCTTAAAGGAGCCTTTTCATCAGCTTTGTTACCCTCCTCTGGATGCATTCAAGGACCTTCACATCCTTCTTCAGTGGTGGGGCCTAGAACTGCACACAGCACTCAAGGTTTGCCTGCACCAATGCTGAATACAGTGGGATAATCAACTCCTCTTATCAGCTGTTTATGCTGTTTGATGCACCCCAGGATGTAGTTTGCCCTCTTGGCTGCCAGGCCACAAAGTTGACTCATATTGAGCCTGCTGTCAACTAGCACACCCAGATCCCTTTCTACAGGATTGCTCTCCAGCCACTCCCAATTTATACTTTTACCTGGTGTCACTCTGTCTTAGGTGCAGAATTGGGCATTTGGACTTGTTACATTTCATCCCATTAGAATCATAGAATCATAGAATCTTTGGGTTGAGGGGGACCTTTAAAGGTAACCTGGTCCAACCCACCTGCAATGAGCAGGGACATCTTCAACTAGA
>NW_010513960.1:100411-122814 GCF_000687285.1 Phaethon lepturus
GACCTGCTGGCCATGCTGCTTTGGATGCAGCCCAGGATATGGTTGGCTTTCTGAGCTGAGAGTGCACATTGCCAGCTCATGTCCAGCTTTTCATCCACCAGTTAATGTGGATGAATGGATGTGAGCTTTTCATCCACCATTAGTCTTAACCTGATGTTTCAGTCTCTCTAGATCCCTCTGCAAAGCCTCTTGTCCCTCAAGAGAGTTAACAGCACCTCCCAGTTTGGTATCATCCGCAAACTTGTTAATGGTGCATTCAAATCCTGCATCCAGATCGTTCATAAATATATTGAACAGGACTGGCCCTAGAATTGAACCCTGAGGAACACCGCTGCTGACCAGTCACCAGCCAGATGTAGCCCCATTCACTACAACCCTTTGAGCCCTGCCATTCATCCAGTTCTTCACCCAGCACACAGTGAACCTACTCATCCCACAGTTGGACAACTTGTCCAGAAGGATGTTGTGAGGGACAGTATCAAAAGCCTTACTAAAATCCAGAAAAACTGCATCCGTGGTCTTCCCTTCATCCACTCGGCAGGTTACCTTATCACAGAAGGATATCAAATTAGTTAAACAGGACTTTCCCTTTGGAACCCATGTTGACTGTGCCTGATGACTGCATTATTCTTTAAATGCTTTTCAATAGTACCCAGGATAATCTGCTCCATAACTTTTTCCGGTAACTGAGGTTAGACTAACCGGTCTGTAGTTCCCTGGGTTTTCACTTACACCCTTCTTATAAATTGGAATGACATTGGTTATCTTCCAGTCAGCAGGGACCTCCCCAGACTCGCAAGATGTTTGGTAGATGATCAAAAGTGGTCCTGCCATAATGTCTCCTAGCTTCTACAGAACTCTGGGATGAATCCCATCAGGCCCCATGGACTTGTAAACATTAAGCTGATACAGCTGGTCCCTTACAATCTCAGTGTCCAGAAGAGGAAAGTCACTGTTCCCACACTCATGGTCCTCCAACTCAGGGGACTGGGCAGCCCAATATGTATCAGTATTATTAAAGACTGAGGCAAAAAAATCACTGAATGCCTCCGCTTTTACTTCATCACTATTTGTCAGATGACCATCTTCAACAAGTATCAGTGCAACGTTTCCTTTAGACCTCCTCTTGCTATTAATGTATTTTAAAAAACCTTTCTTGTTATCTGACACGACACTAGCCAGTTTCAATGACATAAACAGCCCTGCAGACATCAAGGTCAGTGAAGAAGGAGGGTAAGGAGGTGCTCCAGGCACTGGAGCAGAGACGCCCCTGAGACTTATGGAGAGACCAGCTGGAGCAGAGGTCTACACTGCAGCCCATGGAAGACCCCACATTGGAGCAGGTGGATATTTCCAGAGGGAACTTCAGCCAGTGGAGAAGACCATGCAGGAGCAGGCTTATCCTGAAGGACTGCAGCCCATGGGAAAGACCTACACTGGAACAGGGGAAAAGTGTGAGGAGGAAGAAGCAGCAGAGAAGAACCATTATGCACTTTCCACAACTGTCCATCACACCTGTGCTGCCTGAGAGGGGGAGGTAGAGAATTGGGAATGAAGGAGTGAAGTTTAGCCTGGGAAAAGAGGGTGGAAAGAAGGTGTGTTAATTTGTCATTGATTCTCACTACCCAAATCTATTTTATTTAACAACAAATTAAATTAATTTTCCCCACATCTAGACTCTTCGGGCCTTAACAGTACTTGGTAAGTTTTCTCCCTGTCATTATCTTGACCTGTGAACTTCTTCATCTTATTTTCTCTCCCCATCCTGTTGAGGAAGAGGACTGACTAGCTGGGTGGGTGTCTGGCAGCCAGTCCAGGTCAACCCACTACAGCACCTAAGTTACATAGCTCCTTTTAAAAAAATGTTGTTTTTTATCTATCTCAAAAAGAACCCACTCACAGTAAAAAGGGTAAAGTGAAGAGCTAACGGCCAGTGAGTAACGTGTTCGTGCAACAATTAGCTGGGTAAATTAGAAGGTGCTTCTCAGACATTTCTTTTGTCATATACATAATCAGTGGACACAGCTCTTAATTACAGTACTGCATGCTAGCTGTGTCACATGACTGTTTCCTTTATTTACAGTGCAGGCTGGATATTGCTTGCCAACTAAGCCCGTATATATATTTGATGAACATACTCATAAAGTTTTACTATATTCTGCTGATCTAAAATTTTTAACTGGAATACCAAAAAGTCCTATCAAAATCTTTTCAGCAGAACTTCTCAGAAAAAGAACTGGTGAATTTTTAACATGTACAAAGCTAGGTTTTGCATCTTACACTTATTCTGAAGGATTCTAGAAGCATTTTTTCTAGCATAAATACAGGTAATGAAGAGATAGGCACCTTTCCATTTAGGAAAAATAGATAACTAGTTGAAACAGTTCAAACTAAGGTTAGTCAAGAAGAATCTTAATCAGGACTGAGAATTGTAACCTAGGCTTGCTTCTTAGATTTTCAGTGTGGTTTTGTGTGATAATGTTACATCCTTATTGTGAAAAGCATGACTATTATTTTCTGTACACAGTTTTGCTCATAGTTTGACTTTATGAAAAATGTTGTATAAAATATCTCTACTGTGTCATTTGAAATTTTTCTTAAGAATGCCTTGAAAGATGATAATTAGGAGAATGGCAGCCAGATGGTAAAAATACTGATTAGCTGGCCTTGTAATTTAGTAGTGTAAGAGCTGATATTCAAGGTATTGCTTCAGAAATTCATCACTGGCAGTATACATGCTACCTAAACAAGGGTCAAATGGAAAACAGACTTAACAAAGATACTTCTGTCTTCAGAAACCCATCCACAGTTAAGCAGTTGCATCAGCATTTATGCTGGTACTCAGCTGTATTTTTCTTTCTTTGTACCATCACCAAGAAGTGCATTACATATATTATTATGTAAATACTCCTTCTTAGAATAGTTCAGTTGGAAGGGACCTACAATGCTCATCTAGTTCAAATATATATTCTTGATATAACCTTTCAGAAGAACTGTTGCTTTATGCTCTGGTTTCCAGGTTTGTATGCTTGAAGCATAATGAGGAATATTAAACTCTAACTTTGAAAGAAAGGATTAAGATATATTTATTATTTGCATTTGTGGAAAAGTGGCAAATATTTTAGTATCTTCACTTTGTATCTTTATCATCAAAGGAAAGTTTGAAATAAATTGATCAGTATTTGTCACATTAATGTGTTCCCCCTCCATCATATCCCCCCAAAAGCATGAAACTTGAAACAGATGTCCTGATTCTTTATTTTGAATCAGAACTTCTCACTTCTATCGACCATGTCAGCTTAGAAAGTTTCAACACAGGTTTTGTGTGGGCAGCTCTTGCATTTAGACATGTAACTACAATTCATGAAGCCAGTGTTCTCATTTACTTAACAAAAGACACAGCCAAGAATCCATCAATACTGTATGTATGACAGGCAGCTTTGAGCCATCCCATGCTTAGATATTTGCTTTGACATTTCCTAATAAAAATCTTTCCTGTGAAAACTCCATGACATTTAAGAGGCCAAGGCTCAGGATTTTTTGCCAGGCCAACAAAACATTATGCCACAAGCATCATCCTAATCCCTGTCAAAAGTAAAAGACACCTTCCAGTCCCATCACCCTCCCACACACAAAAATCATTTGTTTATACTCAAAAGGTTTTGCTGCTATACAGCAACTCTGGGGCAGCAGCTGAGATTCAGTTCCACCATTTGGCTTAAACCAAATCCTGAACATACTAAACTAAAAAAGCATTATTACAGTTACATCTGTTCTTTTTGTGGGGAGAATCAGTGTTCTGATTAAGGATATGGGATTTTTTTCACACTTGTAACAGGCATAAGTAAACTAGTGACACTTTTTTAGCCCAAGTGGTTGGGCTACACAACCTTGTGGTTGTGTAGATAAAGAAGATCGTATCACAACCTTGTGGTTGTGTAGATAAAGAAGATTGTCTTGTCTCATTCGCAACTAGTAGTGTTTCATTGGCTTGTCCCATCATTTGTATTCAAAAACAGTAGTACTTTAAGATGGAATAAATAGTGAAATTGTAAGAGGTCTTGGAGGTTAGTATCTTCCCCTTTGTATTGTCAC
The DNA here is from genome assembly GCF_000687285.1 of Phaethon lepturus. Classification (NCBI taxonomy): domain Eukaryota; kingdom Metazoa; phylum Chordata; class Aves; order Phaethontiformes; family Phaethontidae; genus Phaethon; species Phaethon lepturus. The sequence goes on from NW_010513960.1 coordinate 104,507, forward strand.
TGCTTGGAGTGAAAACTCTTGGAGTTGTCATAACTCCAAGAGAAGTGGAGTTATCACTTCAAGGCATTCTTCCCAGTGCACAATCAAGTCTTTGGCCATACGATCACCACATGGTTACTGGGCTGGTCAGTCTTAGTGCACTTTTGAAGAGTAGAAACAAGGTGTAAGTATGAGAGAACCAAATTGGAGAACCAAATGCGTTTCAAATCTTTTGGGAGATGTCAAGTGTTCAGGCTAATTAGGGAACAGTTAATTACTTTTATGTGCTGGGCAGTACCCACTTTGACCAGGACAGAGGTGTGGGTATGCATGCTTGTAATCAGTTCTCACTAGCTTCTGCACAGAGAGTAAAACACATGCAGATTACTTCAGGGGAGACTACAGCAGTCATGTGAACACAGATGTGACCAAAATGGGGATGCACTTACAAAAAATTTGGGAAATGTTGTTGTTCAATATTAAGAGCAGTGTAGGACAGGGGGACAGAAAAAGCACTGAGCAGGAACATGAAAAAGAATTATTTTTTGTGCTAAGAGTGTAAAAAAGAAGGAAACTATTTAATAGAGGAAGAAAAAAGCTAGAAATCACACTCCAGGAAAATGGAGTATAAAAGCATACAAAATAAATGAGATAGAATGAGCAGTTCTTTCTCTTCTGTCGCTTCTCCAGCTGTCAAATTCTTTTTTTTAATCTCTTCCTGACACATACAAAAATCACTGCCTATGATCCTTTCTCCCTGCAGGACAAGAGCCTAGCTTTTGTCCATAAAAATCTGATTGCTCTCTAAACCTTTTTCTTTCATTATTGAACAAATAATGTCTTGAACTACAAAATGTCTGCAAAATCTTTCCAGAGTCTCTCTCTTGGGCATCTTCATGTTTCAGAAAGACACTTCTAGTGTGCATACAAATTCATTCAACACACTGTCAGACCTAAGGCTATGGGATGCTTTTGTTTGGCTGTTACCATTGCACCTGACACAGTGAAAACCTAATTTGGACCTTGATCCATTTACTGTTCAGAAAACTTATATCAGAGGAGCATTTCTGCTGTAGTAAAGGTTTCCTTTCTGTTTAAAACTAGACTATTCTAAGACTGCTAAAAGAAAAAACTAATCCACTGAAATTTTCAGTCTCACTGAGGACCACTGGAGACAGAGGTTCCAGAGACACACCCCTTCTAAAATGATATGGCAATTCATAAAATCAAAATTATAAAAGCTTTGCACACTGAAATAATTTTTCTAATTACTTTGAGCCTACTTTCAGACCCCTAATATTTATATTAGCTAATGCAAGTTAGCCATTATCTCTTTGGGGAGGCAATTTTTTTTGCAAAACATTATTGTCCTCTTACAGCTTGAATCTACTGACTTGCTCATGTTCAGGTTGTAAGCCAAAGAATCAATGTGAACAGGGGTCTTCAGTGTAGGAGCCCGAGAGGAGGAAGCAGAGGCCGACAGAGAAGAAGTTAGAAAGTAAGGGCTATATCCAGGGAAATGGGATTTAGGAAAAAAAGGATAAAAGAAAATATTTGTATGAGACAACAATGAGAATATGAGAGAAATTATTATTGAACATAGATGGCAAAGTCAGAAATTATTATTGTGATAATCTAATCTCACCTTTTAAATAACAAAGTTTACAGGATTTACCAGAATTAATTCCAGCAGAATTAAAAGAGTTTGCTAAGAAAAATATTCTGTGTCTTAATTGAAATTTCCAGGGAAAACCAACCACAATTTCATCAAGGTACTCACTAGTTAATTATCTTCACTGTTAAAAATCGAAGCCTTATTCCATCACTCTCAATTTGTCTTGCTTCAACTTCCAGCCATTGAATTTTGTGTATACTTTTGTCTACTATATTAGAGAACCCTTGATCAAAGTTTTGTTTGCCAGGAGACACTTTATGTATGTGAGAAAGTCACCCACACATGTAATCATGTACACCACCACCCTTAAATTTGTCCCTTTGCCTCTTTGATAAGCAGATTAAAACCCTCAACAGTGACCTGTTTCCAAATCTGTTAATGACCCTCCTGGATTTTCTACAAACTTTCTCCAATTTCAACTACCACCAAGAGTACTGCATTCCAGCAGTGTTTGCTCCTATGTTAAGATGATATTACGCCCTAATTTTACACAAGATTTCCCTCTTTATACTTCTAACCGTCTCTTTTGGGAACTCACGTTTAGCTTGTTATCCACCGTGAACATCCCAATTCATTTCAAAGTTGTTGTTTGCCAGGCTAAAATTTCCCAGCTTGTCAGTACAGTCTGCAAGTTTTGACTTTAGCTGCATTAAAGTACCTCACAGAAAAATCAAGATTGCCCTCACGTTTTGGGTGTGTGCAAGAGGATACTTAAGCACATACTCCATTCTTAACAATGCCTTCATAATTTTATCTTTCTTATTTTCTCATTTTTGCCTGTAAGATCTTTCACCACCGCATCTGTAAAAAATCAGTGGAAAGATCTTTCCTGAACTGGAAAAAAAACACCAGCAAACCAGAATAGCATGCATTTACTTCATCCCCATTACAAGGCCGCTTTCCATTATTATTCTTATTTTTATGAAAAAATCCCATTGTGCTGGGTTGTACCTATTTCGGATTAATAGGTAGAAAACTGAAGTGTGTCATACATGTTACAATCACATGCCTGGAGAATAAAGGTAGAGCTGATACCAAGTTAAGGGCTAAATAAGGGTTCACAGATTTTCTACCACAATATTTAGGGCTTAAATACTACTCAGGAACCATTTCTATCTTCTCCTCTTTGAAGACCTATTTTGCTATCATACCTCCAAGAAATGATCAAATCAAGGAATTATTTTCTAACTATGAAGAATGTAAAACCAGTATTTGATTCTATTGTATATTTGAATCTGCTTTACTTTTTTAGGCTCAAAATCTTATTGTGTGCAAAAGGGAACAAAATATATACATAGGCTAAAATGTTAGTTTAATCAATATTTTAACAGACTAAGAGCACAGCTTATTTAATTAATACAAAAAAGTGTAATACCACTTAAATTGCTATACACAAAAGAAAAAAAAAGAAAATCTTTCCTAGTATTTACTTTATTTTGGTGTGGTGCTCACCTTCCTGTGTCCCTTTGTATCCTGAGGATGATGGTTTCAGTCTTCCTAGAGAAAGTGGGGAGGAAGAGGAGGGGATAGCAACAAGCATGCTGAGGTCTTTGCTGGGAGCAGTATGGTGATCACGATGGGGATTTCTCTCTCTCTGATCTTCCACTTGGGGTTTCTTTTATATGCTTTTTTCTCACAGACCCTGTTTCCCTCTCAGGGGCTCTCATCTGAAGCCAGAGCGGCACAGTTCCTTCCCCAGGCTCAGAGCGCACCAGGGCTGCTGTTTGCCGCCTGCTGGCTCCCTGCCTGGAGCGGTGGACGGTGGTGGCCCAATGTGGCCAGGACGGTGCCATATGGGGGATCACAGGGCAAAGCTAAAGAAAGGGAGCCCGTAAGCACTGCTCGTCTCAGCAACTGCCAAACCAGGATGAGCCCAGCTACGGCCACAGCGAGCCGGGATGAGCCCTGAGACCCTGCGCTGCCAGGGCAGCAAAAGGTCTGCGGCTTTTTACTAGTCATGGCAAAAATCATATTTACTGGGCAAAAATTGCTCGCTGTCTCTTGAGAGCAGAGATTATGTCTTCTGTGTTTAGATTATGCCTGACCCATTTTTAGATATTACCGCAACCTGGGTAAATAATAATCTGTGGAAAATATATATGTTCTTCTAAGAAATGCCTATGATGCTGAGGGGAAGGAAAAGGAAATATTAATTAATATGACACAAAAAGAAAGTGACATATAGCACTCAAAAATGTGTAATATGATAAGAAAGCCGTAAGATCCCTTCACCAAAGATATTTGGGAGAGAATGTTTTCCATTGGAAGGATTATAGACTAACAGGTCTCTTATTTCTGACTTAAGTTATCATCAAGAAGAAAGCACTTTATTCTTGTTCCTTTTTTTCTGAATTGACATTAAGTCTACAGTTCGCCTCTTCAAGCCAACAGTTCTAGTACAGTGATGTTACAATAAATCAGATGCAACACAAGCTGTTGTGTAAAAGTGGTCTGGCTACACAACTTATGTGGGATCGCTATCTGGTGGTAAAAATTTGATTTAGCCTGAAACTATTCTTAGCCAATTCCATGTCATGATATACTTTTGAGATTTTAGCCAAATTCTTCCTATTGGTATGAAAAATAAGTGTAAAATCTGTTTACATTTCATTTATATGTATTTACTTAATCGTATCTTTTCTATTCAGAGTACAACTTCCATTGTATAGTAGGCCAAAGTGTACACCGAATTTTTTTCTATGGAAATAAAATATGTGGGTAAGTCTGTATGAACACATGCAGAAGCTCAGCACTGACATAATTTCAGTTTGATAACAGATAAAAGTGCCTGATCATTGAGTATGTAAACAATGAAATTCTTTAACAAGGATATATAAACTCAGTTAAGTGTTAGCAAAATCATTAACTTAAATGCCTGTGTTACTCTACACTTCAAAAGGGAAAAGTTATTGGCACCTTTTTTGTAAGTTAGACAGTAGTATTGCAGAAATATAGCTGAGAGGAGACACAGTAAGGTTCAGTTAAATGAGGCAGCTTAAACTTCTGGATTGAAACATCAGAAAACAAAAAACATGTAAACATAGTAAAACCAACAGCTTTAAATTTACTTGATTAGGTGATGAAGCCTTTGGCTATCAAGATCCTCCAGAATATTATTTTAAAGAAAGAGATAATTCTTTTGTTAAAAGTCAAGCTTTCTATAAAATAATACTTTTTCACACATATATTTAATTTCTAAATAAATATTTTTAGAAGCTGGCTGTTTCCATTTGAAACTTGCAGGAGGGCATATGTGTCCCCAGATCCTTGTACTCTTCCAGCTGTATTTGTTGATCCAGTAAAAGATGCTCTCTCTTCCTGTGGAGCTTATCTTGGTTATGTCCTTAAATTGCCTCAACTGTAATAAAAGTACCATTAAATTATGATGGCTACTTTCACTGTTCCTGTTGGTGTCCTTATCTTTTTTTTCTTTTAAAGAAAAGGGTAAAGAACTTTTGATTCAGAACTGTAAACTCCAGGCAGCCAATGCAACATACTAACTAGGAAAATATTCAAGGGAAATACAAAAAGGTTCAAGCGGAATACAAAACACAAAAACATACTTGAACCTGTGTCTCCTCATGCTCAGCAAACCGAGGGTGTAGTCTGTGATTAACTTTACCTACTGCAAATTTATCCCAAGCTATACACCCAATTCCTTCTGTGGTGGGTTGGCCCACACCATGTAGAGAGGAATTAGGAGAAAAGGGTTCTTCCTCCACAGCCTGCTGAAGCAGCGGCCCTTTCCAGAGAACTGAGTTCAACAAGTAACAGGAAGGAGACTGTATGTCCCTGTATTTAGTAATGATGAGGTTTAGCTGAGGATTGAGAGACGTAGGTGCTGGTCCTCGCTTCCAGAAATGCTTGTAGATTTTGTCCAGTTATCTATTTACTATACATACCAAAACTGTCTCGAAAGCACAGGTACATTCCCCATTTGTCAGATGATTAACCATTTTAACCATTGCTTTTCCTGTGTTCTAGTTTCTCCTCTCAATGCCTTCTTCTAACAGCACCAACTAGAGAAGGAAATAGCTAACTGACAGGACCGTATTAGCCATAAAAATTACATCCGAGCTGTTTGCTGGTAACTTTTCATGTAGCTATAAGCAAACCTTCATTTTTGACATTTGCAATGATTCTGTCCACAAAACAAAACTTTGAATTTGATACTTTACAATTCCTGAAGTGTAAGATTTCACCTTGAAGACCTTAAAAAGCTCACATCTAGAAACAACATTTTTTTTCCTTATGTCTGTTATAACAGCCAAGCTTATTCAAGGCAGCTCTGCTAACACTCTCAGACAACACAAAAGAACTGGAGGAGATGACTTTTCTGTATGGGGTCACAAATTCCCTAAGCCACCGGATCCCTGACTTTCAGACACGGGGGCATCATTTAAAGCAGAGAGCGGCTAATGCATCCCCTTCACTGTGACTTCTATTTGAATGTGCCACCTCCCCTTCTACTTGTGATTATGTGACATCTTTCTGGCAACTGCAGCGAGGGAAACAAATATAAAAGCATTTGTGTATTTTTAGTTGTCTAGAATGCAATGATTGTGCTGTCACTTTTGCTCCTCGTTTTGTCTCCCACGCCCATCTGTTCTGTTCCTCTGCTGCATCCTCTACATGTTTCCTTGCCACCTGATTCTCTTACCACCTCTTCCCTTCAGTGAACTGGGAGCAAGGAGGAGACGCTGCCATCCGACCCATGAATTCTCCACAGACCACTCTCAAATGGTATGCAGGCCACAACCTAGCAACTGTAGCTCCTTTATCTCCTATTCCCCAGGTTATTTCAAAGCTTACTGATTTGAGCTTACAGTTTTTAGCAGAGTTTTAATTTACCTCCAGACAGATATACTTGCTTTGTAAGTCTGTGGCATTTATGCTGAAAATCGGTTGAATTGTTTATGTCCACTGCATGCATTCATCCATGAAGAGATTCAAAGGAGAAAGGCTCATGCCTCAGTTTAACAGCAGATTCCAGACCAGAGGAAAATAATATTGTTAGCCCATGAATTTTAACTGGAGCCCCAAACCAAGGCTATTAGACCAGTCTTTCTGAGAATATCTGACTTTCAGATGTCATTAGTCCTTAGCTATTAGCTCCTTCTATTCCATATTCCCACAACCCTTATTAGTTTACAGGTGTATATGATCACCTTGAGTATTCAAAACAACCTATGTCATAAATGAGTGCCCAACTGAAGAGCAGATTTCTGATCCTTCTGTCCCATGCAAGCATGCCAAAACTGCAGCCGTTGTTATGTCAAACTTGTTTTCCTTTATTGTTGAAGTCACTTTGAGGTTTTGGGGTTTTTATTATTATTTTTGTCATTCTTGAACAATTTCTAGTACTGTGGATATAGGCATATACTGTATGTATTGATACCTCAGTGTTTTATTTTCTCTGGCAGATAAATGAATAATGTTTCTAGCGAGATTAAATCTGCCTACAATTATGGTATGCACTTTTTAAAATATTTTTTCCAAAAAAGCTCAGGCACTTTAAAATTCATTGCTTAACATCTTGGTCGGTAAAATTTAAAAGAAGGTTTAGCTCTAGCTAAATAAATTCAGACATCTTTTCAGTCTGTATTCTCATGGCTGTAAGGATTTCAATGCGACCATCAGATTTTCAATGATATGCACTGAGAAATAGAATTTAATTTTTTTTAATTTAATTTTCATCAGAGATACACAAACTGGAGGGACATCAGCATATCATCAGGTGTTTTGTGAACAAAGTACTATTCTGCTTGCGGCTCGATGTATGCTCTTTTTCCCTACCTTCTCCAACCATCAAAAAAAATATTGACACTTTACACTCCTTCAGTTTTGAGTTATGTTAGAGTAGCAATATACTGGTGATGTGTACTTGGGCAATTGGGGATTTGATGTAACAGTCATTCAAACACTGTGAAAAGAGGATGTACTTACATATATGTCTCAGACAAAAATTTCTTTAATTATTTCTAATTATTAGATTTAATGGTCTGCATATTGAAATGACAGCACTGAATATTTCAGGCAAGAAGAGGGGAAAGGACAGTGGAAAATGGCTTTATTCATGCAGAAACAGCAACAGCAGATATTTCTGACTCATTTCTCTTTCTGCTGAGAAGGCAGATTATGTAAGTGAGAAACACTCCTCGAACTGCTTTGTCTATTTAGGTGTGTGCACAAATGTGTGTATGTGTTGCTGCATATACATACATTTAAATAAGTTGTTGAAGCAAAAAAACATCAGTCCAAATAAGTCTGCCCATTTCTTTCCATATTATCTGTGTTTCCAACAGAAGCCCCTCAGAATATTGTGTGGCTAATTTGGAAGACTGGTTTGGTCTTTCACACGGGGTTATCTCTGCAATGTGGTGTATGCTAACCTTTCCTTCTTGAGGCCTTACGTTACTGTCTTGGCACAGGTAAAGGAAAAGTGTGTCTTATTAATCCTGCAGAAACATCTGCACCAGAAGCGCTTTCATGATACGTGACGTCATACAACATCTTCTTCAAAACAGTACCGCTAATGGTTTATATTGCAGAAAGGTCTTTCTTGAATCTAGAAAACTGTTTTGAAGAATGAGCTAGAATAAAATTGTTCTGACATGGTTTCACCTTCTCTTGATTATTTTTCTTCAAAAGAAAACTAGCAAATTCATCTTACTATCACTATTCATCCATTGTACTGCACGTTTACCGCTTCCATTTTACTAAAATGGAAGTATTATTTTCCTGGGGGTGTAAACACAGGACTGTGTCCTAAAAAAAGTAATAATGTGAATAAAAAAAAAAACCAAAACAAACAAATGAAAGGATACAGTGTTAATCTGATACACTGAAAGTATAATAGGGACAATAAAAGAGTTACAGAGCTTCAGCTGAAATGATGAGTTTCTCCTTTACCCTTGTGTCTCTTTGCAGATAATAGTTTTTTAAGAACTCCAGTTTTTCAGTTATAGTTCCTAGGAAACTTGTCCAACAGGCAACAATGTTCAAGGCTATATTTATCTGGAGTAAATGTATCAAAGAAAAAGCAATACACTTTAAAAAGATGTATTATGTGCGGTATTTAACAGGAAAATGATGTGCCTTTAAAAAGACATTCCAAGTTCTACCTACAACTGTTTATGCGAGTGTATTTGCAAGTGAGCCAATGGACTGAAAGTCCAAAGGACCTGAGGTTATCAAAGGTGTTCATTTATCAAGGGGAGAACATGATTAGATTCACAACTGATCAAACAGTTTCATAGATTTCCATAAGACTATGCATTGCACAAATTACTAGCCAAACGTACAGCAAAATGGCAGGTGGATCTACCCACTTCAGCAAAATTAGGGGTTGCATTGAAATATCTTTGAAAATTTGCTCAAAGGGAATATGTTTACTTGTTTGTTTTTGCAATAGCTGAAGCTGTGAGAAAGAAAATGTGGAATATTTTTTCCTACATTTCAGGACGGTATTCTAGCAAGAGGTAAGAATATGTGTATGTTTGTTTCACTGTATTTAATGTCTTAGCCCAGCTCTGGTTTGACTGGCCTTGGGGAATAAGAAATAGGATCTGCTTTTGACAGAATAAGATTAGTGTGTTCCTTTGTTGTGCTCTGTGTGCTTGCATATTTAAACTTGAAGCCTAAGTGATTGACAAAGTGAGAGGAATCTAAGATCCAGTTACAAAAGAAAATATTTAAAGCAGAAATTATTAGCACAAGGCAGTTTTTAAAATATGCTTTGGAGACTAGAAGTAAAATATCCTGTTCCTTTGTCTATCATTCACTTATATTATTTTTCAAGCAACTTGGCAACACAGAGAATTTTCTTATTTAGTAGCAATGGTCTTTGAAATTTACTTTGATCGGATTTATGAAAGAATTTTATGTAGACAGTTGTAAACTAAATTAGTGATAGAACAGAAATTAGGAAATTAGGAGTAGAATAGCCTCTAATGGATCTTCAGGCTATAAAAATTATAGACAGCTGAATGTTACTCTGCTTGCTTTAAAATCTAGTAATCTTATTGATTTTGGTCTGGATGACTGAACCCTATCACTGGATTGACTTTATTAAGTAATTTTCATATGAATTCGGTGTCCTTTTTTAAGACTGCTGTGGTGAAATTTGCCAGAGGATTCTTGCAGCTAAGGAATTTTCTAGCACTTTTCCTAGTGCTTTTCCTAGACGCTAGAGTTACCAATTTATTGTTCTACTCAAAGCAGTTTTCATGAGTATTCATAGCCTCACAGAGTTGACAAAGACAGTTTTACATCTAGTAATTCCTCTTAAAGTTGATTTGGGAAGTCAGGATTATGACCAAGGGACAATCTTCAAATATGTATTAAATAGACTTTTGCATCAGGTCTGAAAGCACAACTGTCATAGAAGAGGTTCCTGTAAAAGAGTTAGGCTACTGAGGGGAATTGGACATCAATTATAGAGAGACAACTGTTTTCTGCTAGTAATAGATATGTACATTTGTGTGATATAACGTACACATATATATGTGTATAAGTATATATACAATCTCACTGGAACTGTAAATTCTGTGGTAAAGTTTCAGAGGCATATAAAGGCATGTAAAGATGAGTTTTGAAGAAATCTGAACCTGCTTCAGTTATGCTATCAGCAAAGTGCTTGGCCCAGAAGTCACTGTTAGCCACCAGGACTGGAACCACCTACTGAAGAGAGAGCTCATCTAATGCAGAAGGATCCTGCTTACCCTTCCCAGGACAATGCAAGTACGTCTGACCTAAAAGTAGCCTTCATTTTATTTTATCTCAAACATTATACCAGAGGAAACTTTGCCTACTGTACCTGCTCACTTCAGAAACCTGTCAGACAATATATTACCACAACTTAAACTCCAGGTTAAGAGGCTATTCTTTGGATTGCACCTGAAATGGAAAAGACTTTCTTTCTAAAGGAATAGGGATATGAAGAAAGAAAGATGGCTGAAGTGTGTGACACTGACACAGCTGTATAATATATGCATCTAAAATCCCAAGTGTGGAAAACCTACCATGGCAGGAAACCACAGCAAGTTGCAAATAGCAGCAATTTTCTGCTTCACAATACACTTAGAGTAGTCTGGAGATAGTTGGTTCAGTTCCTTTTGTTAAGGTAATGAATGCCAACATAAAATTTACAGTAAAATGGGATAACCTGATTTGTACAGCCAGCCTGTACATTAGGTTCAGGAAGGGCTACGTATCAGGGATGGTGTTTTCTCTGTTTGTATTTTTTGCCCAGTTCCTTACAGAATTGAGACTTCTGTGATCCACATGTTTATGTGAGTCCTCCTGGAAGATTTTAAACCAGTTAGCCAGATTCACCCACTTTTTTTGCAGAGGGGTACATAATGTCATAAGGTAGTTCACTTCTACCAGTAGTGTGGATATTAACAGCTAGCATAGTGAAGAGATGCTATTGGTGCCAATATTAATGACAAAATAAAGTGTGAATTCAACCCTGATTAGATTTAAGCTTGATAGAGTTGCTATAACTGCATCTAAGTGAGATAAAGCTTCATTTGGTATTTAGTGCTGCTTAGACAAAATCAAACCCCACTCCAATACAGATATCCATAGGAAACCTACTCTGTTCTTCTGATCACAGAACTTCTTCTGTTACACTTCTCATTGATAGTTGCAATGCTGTAAGGAGTAAATCTGTTTCAGTGCCTTCCATTCTTGCAAAAATAGGATCTGAAACATAAAATTTTCTCATCACGCAGCAGAGAGAGAAGTAGAAATTACATCTCTCACACTGCAGATTAGCAACATGGCCTGACTGAGTTGGCAGCAGTGCCTTAGGTCTTCATAGAAATCTCAGGTAGGTTTTAAGAGTTTAAGCTGTCGAGTTTGTCTAACTATATGCTAGCTATATGCAATGAGCATATGCTTGAGGCATGGTCACAGGAGTAAGATGGCTGAATAGGTAGACAGTCAGTCTTTCTCTTTGTATCTGAACATGGAGGATGACATCCTCGCGTGGCAGAGCAAAGCCATTTCTCAGTGACGTCTGTCTTCCAGGCATGACAATTCCCAGAGCCCCTGGGTCTTAGGGGTGGCATTAGTACAAAACAATGCTGCAGCAGACTTCTTCCAGTCAAATAAACGCTGGATTTATCTCCAGAGATTGAAACAGAATTTGTTCATGTTTTTTGCCTTTTTTCCACTTTGTGCTCTGAATTCTAAACAGAAACATGAGTGGAGAAGTACCTTACTCTTTAGTTTCTCACTTACAGTTTCACACTTGTTGGGTACTATGACAAGTTTGTACTTTGGCATGAAAGTGTCAGGATCACAAAATTTACTATAAATATCTAGTAAATATCTTTGTTAAAAACTGGTTGCTGTAAATGCACAAATGGAAAAAAAAATGAGAGAAAGTCTTCTGTGATTTCTAGGAGTTTATTTTCCCTGCTATTTTCACAGGCATGCGTTTGAAAGTTCAGACTGCCACTGAATGTAGCCAAACTGTCAATGCATGTGTCTAACATTACACAGCTCAAACTTGATACTCTCGGGTAACTTGGGGCTCTAATTATATACTGACCTAAATTTTTCAAAAGCGATTTTAGATGTTTCTCTTGGGATGCACAATTTGAGGCTGTTTAAAGAGACCAAATCTTTATAGGTTTAGAATGCCTTTTGTATGTAATTATCTGTACCTTTTCAAGAAAGAAAAACTAGGAGGATTAAGGACTTACTCAGGCCTGGCATTCTGAAATTTGTACTGACTGGAAGTCTTCCCTAATTTCTTATAAATGTCATCTGGGACAAAGTGCTAGAGGAAATCTGGCGCCAAAGGCAGTAATTGGGCTGAACTGCTAAAGGCAAGAACGCATCTATGATTGCAAGGTGCTGAGAGTGACCTAAACCAGGAGGGATATAATGTTTTATGATATTTCCAACTGAAGGATTTTTACACATCTGGGTAGCAGCAAGGAATCCAGCAAACCCCAAAATAATACAGTTTAGATACCTCACTAAACCTGTAAACTCAAAACCAAATTCCTTCATTTGGGGTTTTTGTCCCCTGTGAAAATTGTAGTTATACTTATTGCTTCCTGCATTTAGTGCATGTCAAATTTTAGTAAAAGATGTGTTTTCCCAAAAATATATTTTTCTCTGTTTGAATTGCACAGAAGCAATATGAGCTACAGCTTAAAACCAACAAATAAAACACCTTTGGCCTTAAAAAGGACAGAGAATTATACCCTAAATTAACTTGAAAAAAAATAAGAGTAACTGAGGAGGAGAGTAGTTATGATGAAAACTGAAATTCAGACAGTCAGCCTGTGCTTCTTTAATATTTACCCATTTTTTCTTGCTTGTCCATTAAAAAAAAGGATAATTTATCAGTCACCTTGTGTTGCCTTACAGCAGATAAATGGTGCATGTTAGCCTGTATTATTTATTCAAATACATACCTTCATTATATTATTTGATCTTGCTATAATGTAATCACTTTTGATTACAGATATTGCTATCATCTGTTATGCTTGAAATTAATTAATCATCATTTAATTCATTTCCTATTGTAATACATCAGACGTTATCATGTGATACCTTGTAATGCCATTTTCTATTAACCGGATTTTGTGTTGTGAGCTGAAATTTATCCTTTAAGGATCCTACCATTATCACCAATTTATCTCAAAAGGGTTTTAATTCTCTACAGAGTTGTGCTACAGATAATTCAATCTGCACTACTTCATGTTTGTGGTATTGTTACATACGAAAGATTTTTTAATTCACTTTGCCTATAGTGGTTTTGCTGTCAGCAGTGGTGGTCTTAATGTTTTTAGTACAGATTGGGTTCTCGTCCAGCTTACATGTATTCACAGGAATAATTGTAGCTAGTCCAAACTGTCCCAGTCAGCTTAAAGGAACTCAGTAATGTTACATTTACTGACAGAAGTGTTTGTGAGATCTGAGATTCAGCGAGTATTAATATTAATAAAAAAACCTACTGAGATTCTATATTGATTTCTCCTTTTCTCCTTCATGTTTTTAATTTTTTGGGTTTCTTTTTAACACGAATCTTCCATATTACTGTATTGCACTTTTAACAAGATTAATATTTGTCTGGTTGTATTTCACAGATATCTCTGCCTCCATCACAAACACAGAGCTGGGTTTTTTGTGTGTGTGTATATCTCCCATACACACTCAACTTAGGTTTTTGCATAGCATTTGAAGAAATTTCAGGTACTTGTTTTTAGAGACAATTTGTGCCTCTGGAGCAATAGGAAGAAGTTGGACTTGTCACCAAGATTTCATCCAATATTTCTCTAAGCTCTGAAGACATGAAATTACCTTCTGCTCAGCATCAAGGTAGAAGGTTAACATATTGTCCTGAAGCAACCAGAGAAATAGAGAGATTGCAACTTCCTCCATCTCTCCTCATTAGTCTGGAGAGTCACTGGGCACAGCACAGAGTAGCATCCCCAAAATATGAGTGTGCACGTACTACCAGGTATATTGTGGCCATAGCACTGAGGCCTCCTCTCTTCTCTGCTCAGCTGTACAGCTCAGTCACAAAACGGGTCTTCAGTGCCTCCTCTCTTACTGTGCTTTTTCCCAGGCAAAGAGCAGGTCAAAGCAATTTATGGCGGTGCTCTGTATCCACTCTTTCATGTTCATCTGGTTGTGGTACACCCACTGGGTCAACCAGCCCCACTCATTTGTACCCCACCAGGACCCCTCATGTCTTTAAAGTAAGAGCTATTCACTCTCATTTGTGTATAATCTGTGGGTCTCAATCTACAGTTTTATATTAATTGTTATTTAACACAATCCATAGCCATACTTAACGTTTCTGGTCCATGGAATAGGATCTTCCCGTTCATTCTTAACTGTGCCTTTCCACATAGAAAATGCCTGAGTGGCTATTTTGTATTTCTCTTTTGGTGCCTTTTGAAAAGAAACTTTTGGATGATGTATTTGACAATTTCTCCGTGTACTTAGATCGTAGAAGAGATCATAGAATCGTTTGGATTGGAAGGGAACTTAAAGATCATCTAGTTCCTTCTCCCCCCATGCTTATTTGAAGACTGGATACTAGTATATAGGTAATTCTTAACTGAACCATTTAAAGGTGTTTTTTCCTACTAGAAAAGAGGATTTGGTCAAATGAACTATAGGAGGGGATGTTACCCAGAGGATTCTTCCTAAGTGCCTATTCTATATTATCTATTATTCAAAAAGGATAAGCAGGATACTTCCATAATATACACTAATAAAGAGAGGTTGTCTCTATATCCTGATAATGATTGTCTTTAGTAATACTAAAACATTAGAACCAGAAGAAATATACAATCCCTTCTGGAAAATTACGTATTTGTAAACTGAACTCTGAAGTTTTATGAGTGAAAGAAAAGAAGCTTTATTTTTCCAAAGTTGTTTTCTGGAGAGCTAGTTTTGGCTCTATATACTTTAGGTATATATAACAAGGAATCTTATTTCACAAGTATACACACCAGAATGAACTCTTATGTCCTTTGACATTACACAATGTCATATGACCACTCACACGACCATATCTATGCAGGACTCCAAACTAAACTTCTTACTATCATATAACATAATATAATATTTATTATTCAGTGTAATATGATCAATCAAATGTCAGTTTCTTAACTAAGAATATATTAATTAAGTATGTATGCATCCTATTAAATTTCATTAAACTATGTACATTGCAGGAAACAGCTTACAATGTAGTTACATCACTTAATAGATTTAAACTAATTAATTTCTTTTTAGAGAAAATATGGTACTCTGGTCAATGCCAAAACATGCTTATTTTAAAGCATGTGCTGACATCCTTTGAAGCCTGTGCAATGGCTACTTCGGTATTGCCCTCTAAATGAGCAATGAAGCATAGTCTTTTGCTGACTCAAACTCAGTTGATATAGAATAACAATCCTGATCTACTCAAACAGAAGGCTGTTGAACTAATTAATTTTTACTAAATTTTGATTAAGCCGCAATAAATACTGCACATGACATAATTCAGAAGAGTGATTTGGTTTTTTTACAGTTCTGAAGATTGGTAACTGGTAGGATAATTTTGCTGCAAATTAGTAATATGATATTATTTATCAATATCATATATGGTATGTTTGTGTTTCTTTGCTTATACACTTACAACATGTAGCTGTAGGATTCTGTTATCTGAACACTTTAGTATGTTTGCTTCCTGGCAGGGGGCATTTTTAAAAATTCAGAGGTATTCTCATATCATCACCTTAGATAAACTTAAATGCTTGGAAACTATTAAACTTAATTCTTTGCATAAGGACTACTTTCTTTTTACTGATAAGCTATCTAAAAGCAAATCCATTATTTCACATATGCAATAGACTATAAATTTTCAAGGCATATGCAAAAATTCAAGATAATGTGTTTCTAATGCTTGTGCTTATCAATCCTCCCATTCATAGCTATGCATAATTCCCAAGGTCAATAAAGTATACTGAATATCAACTACTGTACTAAGTTTTAAGAAACGGTGATGTCTTGAATCTTCTGCTACTGTAAAACTTAATATACAAATTAAATTTCAACCTATGGTCACAAAACATGAGATTTTCATTTACAGTATGGCTACTTTACACAAATGTGGCAGTGTGAAACAAACACTACAGTTAAGCAAACATTATATCATATCGTATTTAATTTCTGGAGCAGGCTGAAATGTTTTAAATATAAATTATAATTAAGCCGCCAGTTTTATAGGTCTATAAATCCTCACATAAGTATTCATACTTCAGCATCTTTTGGATCTTACTGGGCAAGTATCAAGCATTGCACTCGGGATACTCCGGGGAGCTGTGCTGAATGCCAAGAAATCGTAGCGAAACATTAGGAGCCAGAAGAAAAATCAACAGGTGTACAGCCAGTATAGCAAGAATCTGATCTTCTGTCCTCTGCTGTTAATTCCCAGGTTGTTTTTTCTTTCCATCTACCTGTTACGTTTAACATAATTAACTCCAGAGTTCTATTATATTTAAAACAGTGGTGGCTGTTGTTATGGTTAAAGTGGTGTACTGTACTGCAACAAGCACAGCTCAGTGATAAATATGGAGTATGTAAGTGTGCCCATCCTCTGCTCCTTAGTTAAGTGGAAAAGGACATGGGGATGCAGCGTGTAGTCATTCATATATTTTTGGCATAATTCTTTAACATTTCAGGAAGCTAAGAAATCAGGACCTGCTATGAAGTACAGTTTGTGGCTGGTGCCAATACTTGTCTGAGAAATGTGCTTTGAATACAGAAAAAGGTTAGAATAATGAGTAACTGCAAAATATTATTTATTACTGTAGTAATAGTTTGGCTTAAGCCAAGAAAGCATGTGTGTTGCAGAAATCTCAACCACAGAAAAAAAAAAATTAATACATTAGAGAGCTGCTTTTTTAGTTAGGCCACATGTTGAAGCTCTCCCCTGTAGGTCTTTGTGACAAGGGTCAGCCCACAGCCAGAGCTCATGGGGAACTTTTTCTGGGATGGGAACCAAAATTAGTTGCTCCTCCTATAAACAAAGTACTATCATATACTTGCAGTCTGAAACACACTCTTGATCAAGGACCAAAATCCTTTAGGAAAGACCTGTAGAGGCAGATGAAGGGACATAGCCCCTCAAAAGGCTACAGTAAATCTGATAACAAAATGACTGCAGAATCTTCTCCCAGATACCATTCTTTATCCTTTATAGGAGGAATAAACAAAATTACACAGATCCTTAGCTAAATACATTATGAAAATATTATGAAAAAGTAATTCAACTAAGTTAACAGAGTTCACCTAAGGGAAGAAATGTTTACCCTCTCAAAGAAACCAAATATTTTATTAATACATTTAGTTTTCAAAGGTTTTGACAATCCAATAATTTAATAATTAGATAAACTGTGTCTCATGCCACAGTAATATCTCTAACCTTTTGTTATTTAACCAGAGTCTGGGATACATGATGTCTGTCTTAATCTTCCCTCTGGGATGATGCTTACCATGCACTGTAGGTGTGCATAAAGCAAGTCTTTTATTTATTTTTATATGTCTGCTCTTTTTTTCCTTATTAAAAACATCTAAAATTGTTCTCACCTGACAAAGAAAACTGAAATACATATTTAACTGAAACACATATTTAACCTACCAAAAATATCTAACAATTTTAACAAATCTTTCAACATCTGTGGAGTATTTGAAGATGGGACAAGAAGACCTGAACAAGTTGTTGCTGACAAGGGAGTCTAACACTCCTTAAATATAAGGTCTGCAACCAATGTTTCATGCTTTTCCATTGATGCATAATGTGAGATATTCACCTCCACCTACCACAATGAAGACAGACAGATGCATAAATCTAGTAAATCCATGAATAGAAGCAATCATGCACACCCAAGAACATCTGCTGGATTTCATCTTTGCCAACAAAGGTCCCTCCCACTACATTATTCTTGGTGCAGCCCAGCTCATCATTACCTCTTTAAAAAAGCTTCATTTAACGCTGGATTTGACCTGGTGTGTACTGAACAATTGTGTCGCCATGCAATACCCTTAAAACTCACAAAAATATTTTGTTGACCACAAAATTTTTATTAACAATTGATCAATATTCTATACATTCTCTATACATTCCTGC
>NW_010513960.1:122845-124089 GCF_000687285.1 Phaethon lepturus
TAAGTCCCTGAAGAATATTTTTTTTTTAAATGCTTTGGCATTTAGGTTATTTCCCAAAGCAGTGAACTGTTTCAGATATTCAGGCAGAGACTTTGGTGTTTGCACCATAATGCAGATCCTGATGGCAAAACAGCAGTTGGCAAGATGACATTCAATTAATATTGCTCTTCCTCCAAAAACCCATTCTTAATTCCTCATTCTGCTGCTTTGCCAATCCTTGCTCCTTTTTTTGTGTGTGTGTATGTGTTCAAAATTTCCTCCTATTGCCCTTTTGTTAAAAAAAGTGTCATCACAGATTGGGTATTTCATTGTGATTCTTTCTGATTATTATTGTAATTTTTAGCATAAAGAAGGCTTCACTGGGTCAGCTTAATGGTACAAGGCCTATACCATACCTGGTGTATGGGTAGAAACACATGTGGAAGAGAGTAAGAAAGTGAACATGAACACAGGGACTCCCATGTTTTTCATATATAGCCCTAGCTTCCGGTAAACTGAAGTTTAGGGACACATGGAGCACCAAGTTGTATGTGAAAATTTCTTCTCAGTGTCCCTCCATACCTTTATCTTCCATGATCTCTCTGATCTCCTTTTGCACCCATCCTCTGGTAATGAGTTCTGAGGTTTAATTATACGCAGAGCAGAATAACATTTCTTTCTGTTTTACACCAGCTGGCTGATCTTCTAATTTTCTACTCTTGCATTCTTTTATTGTGAGAAGAAAAAGAATGAGGAGTGATTATTCACTCTTCCATATTTTTCATATCAATGAGTGTATTTATATGAATGTGCATAATAATAAATGTTAACTATGCCTTCCTATTTTTTACAAACTGAAGAATCTATTCAATTTCTCCTTTTGTAGAAGTAGCATCACTCCCAGGATGACGAGGTTTTTTTCAGTTACAGTTATATTGTAATTTTACTGTTTACTCTATGGTTCAACTGAGTTGAACTCAGTTACAGTTTTATTATATTCTGTGTGAGCAGTAGAAAAGGAAGGTAGAATTAGAATGCATTCAGTGTCAAAAACATAAACGTAGCATGGATTAGTTCAATGACACAACTGGTTTTGTTGGGTTTTGTTCTTTCTTTCTTTATTCCTTTTCTTTGTACCCCTCCATCTTGCAAAAAAAGAGATGCTTTCTTGTTCAAAAGAAAATGTCTATTCATGTGACATGCAGACTTAAATTGCATTCTGTTTAAAAACCAGAAATATTAGGATAGATTTTAACCACTCTTTC
>NW_010513960.1:124120-150476 GCF_000687285.1 Phaethon lepturus
TCCTATGACCTTATAGTCTTTCTCATTAAAAAAAAAGCAAGCTGATCAACTTTTCAACTGAATCAACTTTCAGCTGATTTCAGGTATAAGATTATCACAGTGTGAAGAACTATATTGATCCCAAATTTTTCACAATATGTTTCTTTCTTTAGATTTATAACATAGGTGATGATGAGTGGGGAGGATAAATATTTTAGCAATAGGAAAGTGATCACCGCTTTCCTTTTGCAAGCTACGTGCTGTCTTGTCATCTGCTATCTATCATTAAAGAAGAAAATGAGATTGATCTGAATAATGGTTAAAAAAAAAACTTTTCAGAATTTAGCCAGGTACTTTTCGTGCCATTAACCTATCTTCCATTTCATCATCATCATACATTTTCCATACATTTATACATCACTCCTTCCCTGTTATTTCTTGCAGAATTTTTTTAACCAAAACACCTACCACTACAACTGAGCATAGCTATGCTCTCCTTCAGTATCAATACTCTTCTGTTCCCGTAACAGAATATTCAATTTTCAGTAGGCAGAGAGCCATTTAGAGGAACTATGGCCTCTTTGATCCATGACTTTATTCCTTTGCTTATATGGCCCAGAGTATATTGGCTTTTATGGCCAGCATATCACATTACAACACATATCTAATATGTTGCTCACTGACTCTCTTCCAGTGTTACTACTTTTGTGGATTTTCCCTCACATTGATTCACACTGCTCTAGCTTTAAAGTATTAGTACGGATTTTTCTGACTAGTGGCTTGTTTTGTTATTTCCTTCCCACATTTCTCCCTAAGGCCTTTGCGTTGTTCTTCTGTCCTCACTAGTATTTGTGACTCTTCCTAACTTAGTATCATTTGTGCGTTTCATTAACATGCTGTTTATTCTTTCTCCCAGATTGCTA
Source organism: Phaethon lepturus (assembly GCF_000687285.1). Taxonomy (NCBI): domain Eukaryota; kingdom Metazoa; phylum Chordata; class Aves; order Phaethontiformes; family Phaethontidae; genus Phaethon; species Phaethon lepturus. Next base: position 125,023 of record NW_010513960.1, read on the forward strand.
ATGAAGATGTTAAATAGGAACAATCCTGAAACTGCACCCTTCATTACCCTACTAGATGTTTTTACCCTAGTCACTATCATAATCTTTTGTTTATAGGCTTTCAGACAGTTTTAACCCACATGCTCCTATAAAATTCATTTCAATTCATTTTCCACTTACGACTGCAAAAACCTCTGCAGTGAAAATTTGAAGAACATATGGATACAACTTTAATCCTCTGAAAGTCATGAGAATTGCTGAAAAATCCCACAGGTAGCCAAGAATTTTCTGGGTATCACCATTACTTGTCAAGGGAGAGAAGATTTTAGGAATCAAAATGATGTTGGTGTTTGGGACTATGTGTATTGCTCCTGCTCTGTTCTTCTCACTGACTGTCATACGTGCCGTTATATATGCAGTTACATTCAAAGCCATTATTAATACATTTTCTAAATTGTATGACAAAAGCTACATCTTCAGTGCAGTAGATTTCTTACGTATTCACATGTAGGTACATAATAGAATGAACAATTTCTGTTTTAATTTTATTCATTATCACATGATCAGTAGCTAGAGATCAATTTGTTAAAAATAGTATTTAGCTTTGAAGCATAGCAGGTGTTAAAAAACATTCCTGTTTGTTTGTTTGCTAATACTTTGCCACTCAGAACCATGTGAGCTGTGTGAGAGAAACAAATGTACTGTAGTTTGAAGCTTTGTGAGGAGAAGATGTTCACGCAGACTTCAGTTCAGAGCCCAGCCTAAAAGAAACTTTACTGGTGCTCACTGGGTCACATTGTTCCCTTGTTTAGAGTGAAGTACCTTCACTGATTCAACATAACAGCAATGTTTAGGCTAGTGTACGATGCTGGATGAACAGGATCCTTTATGAAAATAGAGTACCTCAAATTTATAACACATTGGTGTTGGACTTAAAAGGAAATTTATTCTTTTCAATACAGTCTTTTGACTTTACATGATTGCTTCTGCACAATTAAGCAATCCATCTATTCAAATAAAATAAAAAAAGTCCCACTTAAAAATGTTCTTTGGCACTTCAAAAGGCCATATATTAGAGAACTAATTGGCACAGCTTTTACACTTTACAATTGGCACTTTTTTTTCCTATGTTGATTTCTTTTTTCTTATGGATAGAACAGAATCGCTCTCTCTTCAATCTCTTACAGCCTTTCTATGACTGCAACAGTTCAATTCATGTAGACATAGACAATACTCCATGTAAGCTTAAGAGGTCTGAATGATTGCAAGTTTCCTCAAGACCTTTGCTAGTATTTCTTGTTTATGCTATTTTCTTGCTAGTATAACTTTTCTAACTGACTACGATGCTACTTTTCACATCTTGGAGTCTGTCTGCTGAAGTTGTTGTGGCAGATGTGAGCCACAGATGTAGCCGAGCTAGTTTCACACTAGCTAGCTCAGCTAAAACTCTAGCTTTGAACAGCAGAGAGGGTCAGCACCAAGAGCAAAATGCTGCCTTTGCTGATGTCCATGCTGACATGACTAATCAGATGAGAGTACCCAGCACAGCTCACGTAGAGCTCCTGTGCTTGTGTATGTGATTTACAGTCACAGTGGTGTTAGCAGAACCCTAGAGAGGACATAGGGTTTCAGAAGAAGGTGGTCTTGGGGCTAAATCATCTGGTAGATCCTAGTTTAACTTATAACTTGGTAACAAAGATCCTATCATTTTGTGGTGCAGTTAGTTGCTTTCAGTGCTAGAGAGCTTCCTGCGCAACGGAGCACATGCTGCTTCGTCTTTCCAGGTTGCGGTCCAAGCTCCACGGGCATCAGGAAATACCGGATTTTGGGGCAGAGGCTCTGTTTCCAATGCACAAAATGGAGGTGCAGGTACTTTCCTTCTCCTGTCTCTTGCCTGTTTCACCCGCTTAGACTGTAAACTCTTCAGCGCAAGGACGGCACCCTGCACTGCGTTACTTGAGTGACTGTTCTACGTTCTTAGATCTCTTGCCATTGCCAGCATACAAATAAATGAGGATACTGAATTACTTTGGTGATCCTTCCTATCAGGAACAATGCTCAAAACATGAGACTGGAAATTAATTGTCTCTATTACTGCCATTTTAAAATTATTATTATTGCTGTTATTATTATTGAATTTTTTACCAGAAGAGTTTACAAAGGCAGATTATTCCAAAATAATTTCATTTTTCCTCTGATTGGGTGCACAGTCTTCCTTTCATTCTGGAAGTCTCAGTTCCCAAGAGCATGGTGGTTGTCCTCTGATTGTTTCTTCTGTGGAGTACAGCACTATGTACCACACACAGTAGATTCTCAGCTCTGGTGTCCTTCCTGCCAGCTAGCAGTTGCAGTGAATTTGCAGTGCCTGATGTTCTCCTCCCGTTGCAGTCTGCAGTGACACAACATCCTGTTCTTCACTGCAGAGATGAGAAGAAAGAAAAGCAGTTTGCTGTGCTCTACAGCACAGCAGGGAACAGTCTGACTTGTGTTCATTGCCCATCCTTTTTCCACACCACCTGAGGAAGGACATGCTGTAGTCTTCCAGCAGGTACTGTTGCCACTGTTACCTCTGGAGCCTGAACGCCTTTGGGACTTACCACAGATGTAAATCCCTTCTGCACCATCACTTTCAATGTATCGGTGACTCTAAAAAAGCTCCAGTCTGGCTCTACGTGCAGGAGACAATGAGGACATATGTCTAGAGGAAATATAACTCCAAGTTCATGCAAAGATGTCTTTCCAAAGGAAATAATTTTAATAAAATTCTAAATTGTTTTCTTTATTTTTTCAAACACAAAGCTTTATTTAAGTCTCAAGAGGGGAACATTACACTAACCTGGCAAAGCTCTATCATAATGAAATGGCATAAGTCTCAGTTCTATACTATTATGTATCTGTCCATACATAGAAACGTATTGCGGATCTATGCACACACCTGCATATATTTGTGTGTGCATATGTGTATGTAAAATGTGTAATTTAGGTCTCTGTTAACCTGGGAATCTCCCTATCGCACTCCATCTCACAATGCAGTCATGTCCTATAAAGTCATTCTCTGAAATAATCTGGCTTGGATGCACTACTTCCAGCAATAATTGCCAGGCAGATGGCGGTGGTAAATTAGGCAGTATCATTGGTAATAAAAGTTAGAAGCTTCAGATTTTCTGAATGGCATATTCATATAAAGACTTTCAGAAACAACATCTTTAGTGACAGAAAGAACCTCTATTTCCTGACATATTTCACTAGTGTTTGTTCTGTCTTGTTCTGTCTTTTGTTAGTGACTGCTGTGGTTACGTTGTTTTTAAATACCACCTACTTCCGAATAACTACTCCCTGTTTACTTATCACCACCAGCTCTCTTACTAATTACTATCAATACCTATGCCTTGCATAAGGAAAGCACACAAAGTTCCACACTTTAACACAACATAATTTTGCATTTGCAAAATAATGTAGGCAGCAATGCTTCTGGTTGCTATTACTTCCACTGCAAATAATGCCATCTGCTTATCATTATGCCCCAGTGCACGCTATCTTACATGTGGACAGAACTTGTAACGTGTTGTTGTCTCTGTAGTAAACAGCTTGAAAACTATGCCCTGGAATAATGTCATGAAGAATACCCTCTTGACTTTTTCCAATTAATTTCTCATCAACAATTTATAATAGAAAGCTGTAGTTAAAAGGCAACAAATACTGACTTGACCTTTTAAATTGAAATTCCCATGTTTTAGGTTTTCTGGAAGGAAGAAAGAGAGGTTCCAGAAAAATAAAATATGAGGAGTAGCCAGTAAAAAACCCAGAAGTTTTTCAAAAGAACAGGAAATGTATAAGAAAATGCTAATAAGTTTGAACAGTTAATATTAGTATGAATGCCAGGTCACAATTCTGCAAAAGTATCACACATTTAGATGTTGCTTTTGTCTATTATTATTCCTTAAAGTTCATGCAAACTGTGATTTAAATCTCACAGCAGAAGTTGTTTATGTTCCCATACTTAGGAAAGTTTCATTCAGTTTGGGATTCCAGTCCAATTATCTTTGTACTATGTAATATTCAAAATAACTTAAGATTGTGTGTGTGTCTTCTGACCACACAGTCTATAAACAAGACATGTGTATGGACTTTTGTACCTGTCTTTTCATCTGTTGTATTCTGACATTCAACAGCAGACCTTCAACTTCTCTCTATAATTCCTGTTGTTAAAAGAAAGGAAAGAAGCAGGTCTCCAAAGACCATTTTCAAGAGACAGGATCCTCCTGCCTTTTGAATGAAGGCAGGGTTGGGTGGGTTTTTTCCATTCTTTTGAATGAAAAAAAAGTTTGAATTAAAAAGAGAATTAAAAAAAAAGGGTAAGCAACTTTCCTACCAATCCACTGTCCTTGTTTACAAATAATTATATTTCCACAGTTACAGACTCACTGTGCAGTGAACAGTGGTCATTTTTCACTAAGCTGTGAAGGCAGTTTGCTTTATCTGTTCAGGCAAGATCAAAGGTGTACAAGAAAGTTAGATTAAATACTGAACTTCAGAGGTCTACCTCTGCTTTCTCTGGGAAAGCTCCAATTTGATTCCACTTGAGATGAGGCAATGGTCAATGGTTCCTGGCAAACATTCATCACAGGCTTCAGAATGAATCAAATATTTCTCACATGGTGTATTTTATATTTAGAATGTCAGAAAACAGCCTGGAAGATTTCCTGCAGGCAACAATCAGCCTGAACTGTATCTCTTTTTAATTTAAAATTTAAAACATTTGCTTTTTATGTTCTCTGCAGTTTCCATGTGAATTAAAATATATAAATTATTTCTTCTTCAATAAAAAAAGAGTTCCTCCTCTCTTGCAGAATTTCTGAGCTATATTTTCTTTTTGCTTCTGATGTGCATTAAACGGTGCATTGGCTTTTTCATGTCCTAACTAGGGAGCAGGCAGATTTTTACATTAAACTGTATGATGAGATTTTTGTCTAGCAGTAAATGCAATGAATCGTTGCCCCATATTCCTTTCAGCCACAATAATTGGGTTCTACTAAATAAAATCTTTTGAATATGTAATTTATCTATTTCTATCAAAATTAAATGGAACTAAAACTGAGCTTAATTAGTTCATACTCCAGAATGCAGCAAAATAGCTTTCTGATATTAGAAAAACTCTGAAGTACTCAAATACTCTTGTTTTCAGAAATGGGCAAGCTGTATACAGAATTCAAGTCACATCTGGCCCAGCTATTCAGACGAGATCTTTATTCACTCAAAATCATGAGAACACAAAATTTAAGTCAGATTTCTGTTTAACAAGGAACTTGATCCGAGCAGGGGCAGGCTGGACGCCTGATTGTCCACACCCATCCATGTAGACATGCATGTCATGCAATAAAGACACAGCCATCATGTAAATGCAATAAAATGATGTCATTGTGGGATCAGTGTCTCTTGCTTTGGTAATAAACTCCTTTGACTTTGCCTTAGTATCTGTACAGCAGCAGGAAGCCATCACACTCTGCGGGTATGGATAGGCGCAAGAGTATGCCATTGGCATGACCTACTTACTGCATGGACAACACACAAACACAAGCACTCCTGCTTCAGTTGCACTTTGTGAAAGTAATTAAGACGATGTATACAAATGCAGATTCTAGATTTAGTTATCCTAAATGCATTGTAAGGGGCTGTAACAACAGATACTTGTGAAAAGAAGTGAGGATCTACAAAGAATTAATAAAGTTTTTCAGGAGTCTAAATACATATTTAGGTAACTGACTTTTGAGCGTGCATAGTCATTATTTTTAGATAGCTTTCATCACCAGCAATAAAAACAATGCTGAGGAACTAGAGAGAAAAATATTTTTCTCTCCTCTCCGACAGGCTGGAAGCTTGGCACAGTGACTTGGAGACCCTGCAGGAGCTATGCCCCCATCTCCTTCCTGCCCAGACTCTGAGAATCGCCTCCACAGTGTCCACAGCACCCAAACCATTAATACTAATCATCTGAAGCACATTAAAGACATGAACACTTCCTAAAGACTTATAGTCCTGAGATTTCCCGCTCCTTGTCTAAACCTCTGATCAAACATCAATATAATTTTTAAACTGGAAATATGTATTCCACTTATAAGAAACAGCAAAGGGCATTAATAAAAACTTTTGAATGAAGAGGCTTCCATTCCACTTGAGAAACATGACTCATATTTAGGATACAATACAAAGCTAAAAAAATAAGTCTTTATGGACAACAACAGTAACATTTCTTTGTTTTTAAATGTGAATATTGGGAAGATTCACTGAAAGACAATTGTAAAGTAGTCCATTTTGCTGGTGTAGAAGATATGCACACATTATAATGAATCAGAGCAGCATAGAGAGAAAAAATACCTAAGAGCAAATTATCACTATCAGCCTATACCTTGAGTAATAGAATTTGCAACCTCCTACTCCAAAACCAAAGGTCCCTGACACTTGAGCAAAAGAAAAATATTTCTCTCAGACATAGTGGTGGCAGAATTTTGGGGGTTAGAGGAATACTTGGGAGTAGAGTATTAATAGTTTGCACGCAAGTCATATGTAAGGCAACATTTTAAATTTAGAAAAGGTTTTCTCCATTTATGTACTGCTGTACTTTAACCATTCCTTTACCCGGGAAGCAATGGAAGACGATTAGAAAAGCTGTTTCTGTGGTACTTCCTGTCAAGCAGGAGCCTAATGAATTTCAAAGAAGATCTTCTGATTATAGTGCTAACTGACTCCTGGTACAATGTATGAATTTGCATAAATTTGATATGATTATTTAAGTAGATTCCCCAAATCTCTAGCAGCTTGCCAGCTAAATATTAACTGGAGAATTACTGAAACTTTCAATACATTCAAAGTTAGAATAAGTTAGGGACATTATATACACAATAGTTAAGTTGTACACCTGCAGACCAGCCAGCGCTTTAAGATGTCTTGCAAAACTGAATTCACAAAAGTCCACAAATTAGCAAAATTTCACATCAAATTGTGAACAACTTGAGTTGTTAAGAATAGTCTCCTGAAATAACATCTGAATCATCACTAATGCTGACTGCTTATCGAAGAAGGTGTTTTGTATTTGGTCTAGCAAGCTGTGCTATACCATGTTACCAAAGGTAGGTGTGCATAGTCAAATGAAACAGACTGGATGCAAGAAATGAATGATTATACATTATGTGCTAAGGATAAGATTTTCAAAATCGACTTACTGTTGGCATAACCCTTACTTCGATGGTGAAAAGCCAGAAGACCTTTTCACTGGCTTGAGTGGGAACAGACTTAAGCCATTATTGAGATTTCAACCATTTATTATCCTAAAATTATCCAGCCAATTCTCCTGCATTTACAGTCTGACTGGGTACACTTGTTCAACCAAGTGGTTGAACAGATGAACTATTGTATGGCATATTGCAGGCAACCTGACATAGAAAAAGAAATCTGATTTGCACATTGGGTAGGTCTTTCTTTCACTGCTCTTTTGAGCATCATGGAAGTGTCCTGATCCATCCTTTGTTAAATGATAAGGGTTACACTAAGCCTTCTTCCCCTTGCTCAGTAGAGGGCAAAATGTTCTTATGTCCACACCAGTATTTATTCGTGCTGCTAAGCACTGATTTGTCTGGCAGACTGGAAAATGATGGCATCCTAATTAAAAATAAATGGAACCTCAAAGAATATGCAGTGTCAGAAAGAAGAAAGCATTGCTTTAATCATAATTTTAAAGTTTTACATTCATGGTCAATAGTATCAAACAGGTCAGGCTCATCCAGTAAAATGATAAAGATAAATGGGCAGAGTACATCAAAAAGAAGATTACTTCTTCACATGTAACAGGAACTGGTTTTACTGCTGTGGTTGAAAGTGTACTCAGAATAGAAGCTCTAAAAGAAAGAAACAGAATTCATGAAGTTTTCAGTGAGACATTCGGTCTCTTGAAGGCCTCATGGATTGCTCTTGATTTTGGTGGATTTGAGCTATTATATCAGCTGGAGCTCTCCTCAAATCACTTACTTCATCCTACCTGCTTGCTGAATTTCCTATTTCACCTTGTCTTTCAGGACACAGATCCAATGAAACAGGTCCTGTCATATTAATATATTTGTTTAGTACATACTTCCCAAGGGTCCTATACTGAAAGTCATGTAAGCAACAATGCTATCTGCGATTTGTATCACGTTCTCCTACGCTCAACCCCAAGAACATTTCCTAACAAACCTGGAACTAAATCATTAAGACTGCAGAGAAGCAATACGTTAATATCTACCCAAAACACTAAAACAAACAAACAAAAAAGTATCCAGCAGTGTACAGGAGCTCTGCTTTTCATGAGAAGCACTCTCTATCTTACAGCAAACTGGATTTACCAAGAAAAATACATTGAAATATTTTTAATGGCAAAACCAACATGAAGCAGCATGGCAAATTCTAAATCTTAATAGAAAATCTGAAGCCTTTAGGAAAGAGCCATTAAAAAATAGTTCCCTTGGACAGTATTTTTTTCCAGGCCTTTAGGGAGCCAGTAAGACTCAGAGGTGGATATTTCCATAAACTAACTCTTGCCTAGGGAGGCAGCTAGCTCTTCACAGGCTCCATCTGCAGTCAGCAGAGAAGAGAGATGCTTCAAAATGGGCAATTTAGAGCCAAAGCCCAGTTTAACCACTCTGAATTGCTCTCCTGGGGGGTTTTTTCTCTTCCCAATGACAGTAGAGCTTTTAGAGGACTATTAGCCTTAGGTAAAATGAGAATACTCAGTTGAACAAGAAACAATAGGTAATCATCAATTCACATAATAAACTTGGAGCTGGGTTTCCCCTATTCGACACCTTTGTTAATTCCATTAATCAACTTGAGTAGCAAATAAGAGGATGATCTTAGGTCTGCTGTAGATTTCCATTCCAAAATCTGTTTTATATTCCTCCAGCTGATGGGATTTTTTTTTTTTTTTATGGCTGCTGTGGAAATTAGAATTTAAAAAGAACCTTTATTCCTTTGGGTAAATCAAAATGAATAAAATAATAGAATAGTCTTCTTTAAAAGAAAATGACTCTATGCTAGCCCCCCAAAATGCTTACAGAACTGTTTAGACTTTTTAGTTTATTTCTAATTCATGAAATGTACCCTAATTTCCTGCAAGTAACAACCCAACACCACACAACTCTACAATGCTGCAGGAATTCCTCCTGTTTTTAAGACACCAGGTAGATGTGTCAGTAGCAGTTCAGCACCAAAAAGATTCTTTCCTGACTGAGAAGCCAGACTCAGAGTGCTTGAAAAAACCCTTTAGATGCTCTTTGCAGACAGCAGCAAACAGTAGATATTTTGAAAAGTGGGGAGTCTGCAGCTTGGAGAAGAGCCTCTAGAGCCAGAATTGCCATCTTGTTACGTGTCAGCTGTTTCTTCGTAAATTGTTCTTCTCTGCTCCAAATAAGGCAGCTTGAATTTCTTATGTACAAGGAAGACTTTATTTCTTGATATGCATGGATTCAGCTGAATAACTCCGATTAACACTAATGGCAGCTGAACGCATCAGTCCTTGAGCACTACTATTAAAACGCACTGTCTCACTTGTACCTTTGATAAGCATTAACGTGGGGTTAGCTGGAGTTTCAAAATGGTCTTCAGCAGTAAATTGTTAGTAATTTTAAGTGTCAATAATCGTTATTCACCTTCTCTAAAATGCAGTTGTTAGCAGATGGGGAGTTTTCATTCCTCAACCAGAGTCATTAAGCAGAGCTAGGCCCGAACATGGTGTCTGCTATAGCTCTTTAAAACGTGTGTTACTGTAGTGTCAATGAGTCAGTTGTTAATCAAAACCCTTTCAGCATTGCCAGGAGCCTCCTTGAGCTGGCTAAGCAGACCTCATAGGGATGCAAAAGATGGTGTGGCAAGTTTAGGTGCCCCAAAACTGGTAACGCTAAGAAGGAATTACCAGTGATGGTAGTTTGCACAAAACAACCATCAGCACAATTAAGCAGTAACCATGGAATTACTAGGGATTTGCTCTGGGTTTTGGGGTTGGGGTTTTTTTTGAGAAAATGAGGAGTAAGCTTGAAAAGAAGTTTAAAAGAACCGTGATAATTCTCAACAGGGACAGAGAGACCTTGGGGAGGGAAGGCACAGGCAGCCAAGTTGGGCACTGCCTGCAGCTCCCCGCCAGCATCGCCCTCCCCACCTGGGACAGGCAGAGCCCCCTCCCATGGGATGGGTGCTGGGCGCAGCCTGTGCTCCACTCCTGGGAGTGAGATATGGGGAGACCCACACCAGGGGGTGCAGCGGGGGCTTGCAGAGACGCACGTGTGTTGGGGGTCACAGGGCAGGTGGAGGTGGGAATAGAACACGTTCATGTGTCTTTGTGGGGTTAAACTTTTGGGGATTAGTTACAGAGGGGTGTTTATAAATTTTAAGTGCTTATTAACATTTTGGAAGTGACTAATGTTGCGGTCCATCTGCAATATTGTACATATTGATCCTGAATATGTAGTTCACAGTTCTCCAGTTAATCATATGCTGTCAATAAATGAATAAACTGCTTCAAACCTGATTTGATTTAAACCACAAGAGTTGAGCAGGGTTTTCCCTGTAACAGTAAGTAGTGGATAAATATACCAAAAGTCAGGCACAAGCCCAGTTTTACACCCAGATCAAATCTCACTGATGTCTGTGAGCACTTGGTTCACGATCTACCCTAAGCACAAAGTGGTGTTTAACCTGAGCAAACATTAAAGCAAAGAAATAATTCTATGCAGTACAACCACAGCTCCTCTGCTGTCATTGTTCAGACACTGAGTTTTGCCTGCACTATTTCAGTGCAAATTATTGTATTGAGAGCGACTTGCAATGGTAATAATAAAAATAATGCTGAGCTGCATCATACAAGTTGTGAAACATAAGCTCTACATTTTTAAGAAAATGCTGATACTTCTTTTCTCCCACTTCCAGTGAAAAGCAAGAAAGGAATGCATTTCAAACATTACAATATCAGAATAAAGGATTGAGCATAGTGGAAAATTTGACACAAAGATGTAAACCAGTTTGATTCATCAAGCTTCGACCTCTTTTTATGTCGCAATTTAATAAACTCTCCTTGATTTGTACCCGTTTCTCCTCTCAGTCACCACTGTTCCACAGGGTGAGCTGTCACTAGTTTGATGGACACCCATACAAAGACTTCCAGGCACTTTCTATTGCAAAAGCCAGATCTGAACATAGGCAGATGCTGGAATAAATTTCCAGATCCTATTTTCTCAGGAGAGTGTATTGAGCCAGTTCTCAATGCACATTAGTCCAAAGGATATGAAAAAGAAACAATTGGAGTAGAGACAATTCCATACTTTATTGTGTTACATCTTCCTGTTCCAAGCCTGAGCAATGCAGGGGAGGAGCTTGGAGCTTGCTCTCCCACTCTATGCTTCTGTATCAGTAAAAATACATATATATGTCCTTTACCTTATAAGTGTGAGAGGTAAAGGCATACTAAATTTGTAAAGGTTGCTCTGACCCTCAAGATGTCAAATTTCCATCGCTTTGGATGCAGCCCCTGTGCTGGAAGAAGCATTGCCTGGAGCCTTTCATCAGGTGCAGCCATCAGTCCTCCCACATACATTTTCACATTGGAGGTGGTGGGCTTCTACTTATCATGGCTCATAGGCAACACCACCAGTGCCAGGCTTTCCTTCCCAAACATGGCATGGAGAACACTGGTTTCACCTTCAGTAGCAGTTTGTACCGTTTCCTCAGCATCAAACTCCCACCAAAAGCTAGTACCTGGATATACTTGGGGATACTAACCCCAGCTCCTCTGTGTAAAATGTTGTTTTTGACAGACACAGAAAAACATTGCAAAAAATTGATAGTGCTCAAGAATGTAATTGTCATTAAGCAAAAATTATTACTAAGCCATCTAATTATGGTATGAGAAAGACGCATTATATTCTCTCCTCCTCTTTCATTCTTCCCTACTTCCCTTATGTGACACAAAAGAAGGGCTTAGTATACTGGATCTGTGACTTTGATTTGTCAAAAGCTTGTTTTTCATGTAAGTTGTCTTCTGTTCCATTGTAAAATTGTCCTGTTTCCTTACAAATTCAAGTATGTGCATCATCTGTGTCTGTGATTTTGCAAAGCACATGACTTCATTTTCCAAAAAGGAAGCAGAGATTAAAAAAGGTTTTTTTCTTTAAATAAAATGTATTAGAAGCTACAAAGGGAAAACATCATTTTTTATTATTTTTTTAGATGTAGCCCAAAGACAGATTTTTCTCTTCACAAAGTAGAAAATTAAATTATTCTATCTGAGTGCTCTCTCTTTCCTTCTCTCATCCTCTCAACTTTCTATAAGCAACAGAAAAATCATTAAAAATACATGGAGTCTACAAAAGGAAAAAAAAAAAGCTTGAGTAAATCTAAGAGAAAGGTTTAATAAAAACATTGCTTGTACCTTTTTTCCTTCTCCGTTTTTTTTTTCCCCTTCCAGCCAGGGAAATGCATCCCGTATTAGAAGCTGGAAACGAAACACAAATCCCATCTGAGAGGCAGAAAATGCAAAGATGTTAAAGTCTGATGTTTATGATGCTTCTCGGTTAGTGAATGGTGGCAGTGGCAACTCTACAGCAACAAATGACATGCAGGAAACTATTTGTTAGTGAAGGGCTGTCGCAGAATGTAATATATAAATGCCCTTATTGGCAATAAATATTTAAACACTTTATTTTAAAAAAAGAAAAGAAACACAAATCAGAGGCTCCATTACCATGATTTGTTTTTAAAGAAACTAAAATTATGTATCATTAAGCTGGAAAACTGGAACACTGAGGGATTGTTGCTGGGGAAACTCTTTCTTCTGCTGCTTTTTCTTCTATTTGTCTATGTGACAGTACTTCCTACCACTTCACATTTTCTGTAAGCTGTGATTCTTAGCAAGTAAGTACATAATCACATCTGAAAAAAGTGTACTAGCATCTAAGATACAAGTGCCATAGGGGTGAAATTCTCTGTTGCTTAAATCCTCATAACTTAATTGATTTTCTCAGAGTTACATCACTTTACCCCTGTTAAGAATCTGGCCTCACAGTTTTAATAATATACGAGCAGAGCAAAAATTATTTATACACTCTGAGTTCTAATGGGGTTATCCATCTTTGCAGCCTCACTGATAGTCACTCCAACCTTAAATGAACAGAAGGAACTGAAATCTCCCATTTGTTGTACGCTGAAGGGGGAGGGAGAGGAGGAGAGTAATGTGCTTTCTATACTGGTATGAAGGGTAGTTCAATGTACAGGCTGCTACTCTGGTTTCGAGAGTCCTGGATTCAGCTCTGTCTTGTGCTGCAGAAATGTGAAGAGCACTGAGTAGATGTGTGGATCAACACTAGAATTTATCTGTTAAGTCAGATGCTGCAGTGCCTAAATCTTGGTCACCTGCTCCATTTCCATCCCTCCACCGTACAGGATCTAGCCCGCTTCTCCGGCACATTTCTACCCTCCCTGCACAGCAGCCAGGCAGAGGCAGGACTCCCACCACAAGCTGCCAACACAACCAGACACTCAGCAAGCCTCTTCTGGTCCTCTACTCTGGCCTCAGCCCTAAGGCAGATTGTCTTCCAGGACTTGGTCAATTTATTCTTTTTATTTTAAAATATAAGTAGTAGAAGAAGAAAAATACAACCCCACCTCCAACAATGCAAAGTCACATGGAATTTGTGGGTTTATTTGCATGCCCTGAAACCAGGAGATTTGCTTTCAATCTTCTTTTTTCTTTTTTTTACCAGAAGATTCACATTTTTCAAGACAGTGTCTTAAGCAACAGGGCAACAAAGCAGAGTTTTATGTCCAACAGTTCTTCAGCTAAGGATGTGCTAAAGTACAAAAAGAAACCCTAGTGAGTCCTTGGTCTGGAAAATACAGACTATACAGACTAAGGAATAGGAGAAAGAGGACATGATCCCAGGATGGGGTCTGCTTTGTAACCACCGAGTGTCCTCAACACAGCCGTATAAAATTTGTGCCACCTGCAGACATTACAACATATTTTTGACCATTCAGTGCAGTTATCTGCCATGACAGCTAAATTCCTCAAGTTTTTTGCACACATCTTTTAAATGAGCTTTAATCAGTTTAAGTGACAAGACTGAAGAGCTTTTGATCAGTTCAGTATTTGAGTTGCAAAGATGACATTAGACTTCTTCCTTTAAAGCCTTCATCTGATATGTTACAGGTACCACAAAGAAATCAGCAATTAAAACCAAAACTGATACTTTCAATATGTAAAGGGGGAAAACCTAAATACCATCTGAGCTACACTGTTTTCTTGAAAAATCAAAACTAAGAGGCTGCAGGTTTGCCTGCTTTGCTCTTTGATGTTGTGTGTTGTCTTTAAAAAAATAAAAAACCTTGCATGGTATCCTCTGAATAAACTTGAGGACTAGCCTCAAACCTACTTTATTTTCCTGAGAGCAGAGATGATTATATGAATAAATCCAGTTTTGAGCTTAATAAGCTCTGGCAGGAGAGGAACTGGAGGAAGATGAGCAATGGAGCAGGCCAAGACAAATACTCAAATTAACCTTCAACCTCCTCAGTAATATCTAAAGCTGATAAAGGAAAGTTTATGAGTTAATTTCACAAGGATATAGCTCTCCTTTAGTGTAAGCAGCAAATGGGAAATCACAAAGTAATAGAAAAAATATTGTGAAAAGAAGAGAACATTTTAGGCAATTCATGGAAGTTCTAGTTGTCTGACCTCTCTTTTTAGCTGTAGTTGGTATTTTTGTATGTTTGATTTTCTGGGATTTAGTCAAAGAAATCAGACATCCTGTGGGGGGGACATCCCATGGGACTGAAACCATCAGAACAGAAATGAAGTCAGCTTGTCCATTCACAATTGTCTTTTTAAGGGGATGTTATTATGAGAAGACTTGACCTAACCATGTTAACACCCACATTCCTGGAATGTAAGGACACCACCTACAAAAGCAGTACAATGTGGAAGACGGAAGGAGAAAAATCAAAATTCTGCAATTAAAAACTATATTTCAATGACATCAGGAAAAATACAGTCTTGCCGTGTTTCTCAGAGAAGGATTAATGCCCAGAAACAGCTCTTTGGGCCAGTGCTGTTCTAATAGCAATGCATGCTGGTGCTTATAGGATAATCTCATCTATTGTTTCTGGTTGAATTTATAATAAAGAGAGATTACCTAAGGAAAATTACTTGGTGATGTTGTCTGTCTGCAATTAGACATGCTCGTGTTTGGAAATAGACCCTATCATTTAAAAACAGCAGTTTTGAGGGTAGTTTGCATTAAAATGTTTCTCACATCTACTGTGTGCAATCTTTGCCAAATGAGGCCAGGCAGAAAAATATACATGAAGTTAATGAAATAAAAAAAATAACAAATGGTGTGTTCTGTCTGCTTGCCAGCTGCTTTATATCCATTGGCACTTGCTTTTTGATCCTATACAGAAAATAATCTCCTCCAAATCTGTAGGTACAAGTACATGAAAGTGAGAATTCAAACTTTCCAAAAGATCTTAAAATGAAAAAAAAAAAGAAAACTGTTATGAGGAATAATCTAAGATTGAATGTGGAGAAATACTCAAAAATAGTAAAATATATTTGATATATGTTATATTTTGGTCTGGAAGCTGCGCTGCAATTGAAGTGGCATTGGATTTCTGGCAACACATCCAGATCTGAGACACACTTGGAGAAATGCAAAGTAGGCCATTTGTGTGGTCACTCAGTATTTTAGGTTTCCCACACTGAATAAATTCTTTAACCTTTTAATGCCCCAGTGGCTTGCAAGTTCAGTGAGAAGGTCTCTTTTTGGTTAAATCGATCTGAATTCTCTGCACAGATTAGAAACTTATAGTCCTCTGAAAATCTAAGTGCATGCTGTTTAACAGGAGAATTACAATGAAAAAAAAAACTGTTCAGAACTTTGCCCTTTTTTTTATTTGCACAGAGACAGCTGAATAGCCTTACTCACAAATTCTACATGAATCTGTATACATACATAGCATACATATGCATATCAGTACATGCTAAGAAGCAAGCAGCTTGGTCCTATACTCTTGCAAATTTCAGGGCAAACTTAGCAAAGGGGAATCCTGCAGCTTCCCTGCAGAAAAATCACAGCAGCATCTTTCTGGTGAAACCAACGGTATGAGTGAAGAAGAATGGGAAAGGCTATGTGACATCTGATACAGTCAGAACAACTCTGACTCTGTACCCAATGATATTTGACATCACGTTGCTGATTATACCTTCTTAGACAGATATATTTTACTCCATTTTGCATATGAAAAATGGAGATATAAAAAAATTCAGCAACTTATTCAATGTAAGATACCTGGGCTGAGGTTGAGGATGGCTTTGGTGCACACAGGCATCCTTTTTAACAAGCCCGTGCACTTGGATTAGGTTACTACCTTGAACAGTTGTATCCTGAAGCATATAGTATCAGGGGATTAAAAACTTGATACCAGCTATAAACCCTTTAGGAGCAGTGACTACAATGTTACTTCTTCTTCTATGAGCCCTTGCAGAACAAACAAGCCAGGCTTTCCAAGGCTCTGCTGCAGACAGAATAGGCACCAAGGTCATAACCTTGCGATGTTTCTTGCCCCAAGCAATTGGTGGTTTTTTCTATGTCTAATATATTTCCAGGCTGTTGGTATGAACAAATGAGAATTTTTCCCTCTATAGATTTCCAAAATTGTTTACTGCTTATGTTTTGGCCCTTTACTATCTGCATACTCATCTGTTTTGAACTGTTTGAAAGAGATAAGTATTTTCTGGTTTTGTGATCATGAAAAAAACTTCAGTACAGAAGAGAATTTGAAAGATAAAATCAGATTTGGAAACAGAAACGCTATACAACATATTTTTCTTAAGCTACTGAGATATTTTCTTGCTGCTTTTATAGAACCCATGAAGTCTGCCTTTCCCTTTTATGTAACCAAAATCACTGTCAAAATTCAAATATGCAACCTTGGGCACCTTTTGCTGATCTTCCTCTTTTAGCTCTCCTACTTGATGAGATGAGATGGTATTTATCAGGATGAACATGTTGTTTTGGCTTTTTGATCAGTTTTGGCCTCTCCTATCTCCCTATTCACTTCTCCCCACTGGATACAGATCCTTCAGGATCCTGCTTCAGGATCCAACTTTGCTCTGGCAATATAATGAAGACTAAGCTGTTTAACTTGCTTAATGTAAAACATTCACACTAAGTCAGTGGGATTCATTTACCAGTATTCAGATGTCTGAAGATCTAAGAGTCTGTGTGCAGTTTCTCTCTGTTAACAGTGAACCAGCCTCTCACCCACAAATACCTGTTACACTTTGGGTATCTAGAGCTGTTCCATTCCTTTACAAGCAGGATATCCCATCACACAGGTACAGTATGCATATCCCTGACAACATACGTGTCCTATCCATGCCCAGACCATTGTGATTAGTTCCCACTTCTCAGAAACATGAACTCTCCCTCCTTTTCCCTCAACCCTAGTTATGCCTAGTTCATGACGAATTGTCTTAGCAACTTACCATGAAATCTCCAGAATTACCCAAGGGTTTTGATTATCAGCCCCATACACTCATCCCTGCCTTAGGCTTAGCAATAAGTATGTCGTGGTTTAGCCCCAGCCGGCAACTCAGCACCACGCAGCCGCTCGCTCACTCCCCCTCCTGCAGTGGGACGGGGAAGAGAATTGGGAACAAAACTCGTGGGTTGAGATAAACACGGTTTAATAGGACAGAATGAAAGAAGGGAACAACAATGATAATACCAACACAGGAATGTACAAGAACAAGTGATGCCCAATACAGCAATTGCTCACCACCCCGTGATCGACAGCCTGTCCCCGAGCAGCGATTTCCGCCCCCCCGGCCAACTCCAGTTTATGTACTGGGCATGACGTCGTATGGTAGGGAATATCTCTTTGGCCAGTCTGGGTCAGCTGTCCCGGCTGTGTCCCCTCCCAGCTCCCCGTGCACCCCCAGCCTGCTCGCTGGCAGGCCAGCACAAGAAGCTGGACTGTCCTTGGCTGCTCAGCAGCAACCCAAAACATCAGCACATTATCAACAGCTTCTCATCCCAAATCCAAAACACAGTCCCGCACCAGCCTCTGCGAAGAAAACCAGCTCCATCCTGGCTGAAACCAGGACAAAGTATAAGCAGGTAATTAGCAAGAGCAGGATTTTTTCCAGAACTTTAAGATGCCATAAGTGTAGATTAGCTAGTAGGATAGAGAAGACAGAGATCAATGCCATAAGAGCTTACAGTAGATTTTTCTTTTATGACAGAGACAAGTTTGGGAACTATGCTTAATCTGAGTAGGTCTTGGGCAAAAGCTTAGGAAGGGATCCAACCATGATGGCGACCATCCAGTGTGTTCACCTGGAGATACTTCACCTCAGCTAACCTGGTAGGAGAGTTAAAAGATGAAGACCAGGTGGGAAAAAAAACCTAACCCTCAAGCAGGTTGCAAAGCCTGCCATTGCCATTGCCTGAGGTGCCTGTGCAAGGAGGGCTCTGCCCAGAATGTTCTTTTGGCTCTTGTTGGATCCGTGGGTTTGCACAGACTCCTCCTGATGCAGGGAACTGCAGGAGCCCTGGGAGCCCTGGCAGCCTGGGAGCATCAGAGATGAACAAAGGGAGGAAGTAAATAATTCTAGGGATTACTGCTTTCATTATTCTGAGCTCATAGGGACCAAAGGCAGCATGTCTCCAGCCTTTCAGTCAGAAGAGTCCCACATTAGATCTGCCATGGTGATGGTCTCATCTGGCAGATCAGGAGCACTGGTACACACCGTGCAGTAGAAATGAGACGGTAGGGAAATTAGCAGGTTTTAGGTTTTGTTTTGCTTGGCAGAGATGTGTCAGCCTAGGTAGGCCAGGTCCCAGACTGTTGCAATAATAGGCAGGAGACTTGGGAGGATGAATGAGATGAAGATGCAATTGTCCTTTTCCCACAGTTCATCCACCTGTATCAGTACTTACTTCTATCCTCTTCCAGTATGTATCTGCAATGTCAGCAGGTACCCTTGTGATAATGCGTTCAATTTCCAGCAGCTGTGCCTTTGAACTTCTTGACGCCTTCTGTGCTAAGGTGATTATTGTTGCCATAGCTACAATAGCCTATGTGTTGTGAAACCTCTGAAGGACATAACCACATGAAGCCATGGTGTTCCCAGTCACGTCCTCAATGCATCCAGAAATCCCAAGGGTGTTCCCACAGGGTTTCACAAGCTGGGGTCCTTCCCCAGGGAAAAGTAATGCTTACAAAGAAGGGATATATGAAATTTTTCCAAAGATCCTTGGAGTTTCCCCATCTTCCTTTCCCACTTAACACATGCCAAGGACACATGAGGTGATCCCACAGAAATCTGCATCAGCTGGGCAGTGGATCTTCTGAATTTCCCAGAAACTTACACAATGTTCTCTACTTTTGCTAAGCAGCCTGTTTGCGCTACAATCAGGGCTGAGCTTAGGGCCATTTTTTCCGTCTTTTGTTGCAGCCTTGCACCTACCTTCATTGAGGCTTCTTGAGTGACAGTGAGAATAATACATAACTGGAAAACTTGATTTGTCAGTGGGTTGAACAGTTTTCTGTAATACCATTCCCGTGATGTGTGATATGGGTGTGCAATGAAGAAACAGGGAAGGCTGTAAGTGAATAAGCGCTCAGTCTTTGTCCCAGAAATAAACAAACAGCTCTCAACATACTGAGTAAAAAACAATTCCTCATGTTATCATCTCTGTATCACTCAGCTCATTTGATCCAAATCAGAACCTCTCCAGGGGTTCTACCATATGCTTGCAAATGTACTGGTTTTTGTATTAAAAGCTATCATTCTCTATTGACAAAACCACATAGTAACATAACAAGAATTTCATATAAGTTTGTGAAGCTCAGAAATCATCACAATATAAGACACTATTGCATCAATATTTATAAGCACTCAAATCACTCTTGCAAGTGGTCTTACTTCAACCATCTCTTTTCCCCTGGAGCAAGGCAGCTCTTCCCTCTGTTATATCAATTTCACAAGCTGTAAACAATGAGAATTATATTCCTTCCCCATCTCAGTAAAGGTCTTAAAGAACTACAAAGGAAAAGATTTGTATTAATGGAGGCCATTACTACCACATGAAAATATTAAAAGAATTTGCTTCTTATTTTTGTTAGTTCTGTTCCTGTCAGAATACCAAATATTTGGCATCCCACACAGTATTGGAAAATATATCTTTTATTTTTCCATAGCAGAAGCTATAAGCCCTAATTGATTCCTGGTCCCAGTGAATAACATCAGGTTGGGTAAGTGTAGGAAACAATAAGAGTGTACCGTAGCTGAGATCAATACAGCCTGCTTCTGAACTCCACAACCAATCTCTCTGGCTCCATACACTGATAAATAGACAGCACTGCCCTCAGCTACATGCTATTAGCTACGGTTTTCCTCAAAGTGTCAGAAAGTAAGCGGTATACCTAGCATTATCTCAAAAACAACAAGAATGTTTTGTCATTCTGCTGGGCCAGGGACACTTGTCTGGCATCTGTATTAGTTACAAATGCTATTAGTAGCTCATTTAGCTTGGTTATTATGCTTCGCGCGAGTCGGCAGTAGCTCTGCAAGTGTGTGGAAAAGCAACAAAAAAATGAATTTTGAATTTTAAATGTACCACTCAAAAAATAAAGCAGCTTGAAAAGAAAGTAGATAGGGTTACTGAAAACAAAATAAACATACTAAAGTAACAGCACCGAGTTTAAGGTACTGTGGTGTGACATCAAAACCCTGAATTGTGCTTTCAAAATATTATTTTCAGATGTTAATCATTTAAAACTACTTTGGCATTTTTCTCACAAACAAAAGTGTGACTGTAATAACCAAGTTCCAGACACTGTGTTCTTTCTTTTTCAGGTTAGTAGAATCTTCTCAAGGCATCTAAGGCATAGTCATTAGTTTCACAATAAGACAACTGAAGAGAAATTCAGCTCACCTTCATAAAATAAGAAAAAGAGTTCAAAGATCGGAAATGTAATGGTAAGTCCTTCAAAGGACGCGTATACAAGGCTGTATATACTGGTAGCTTACTAGAAACTCGGCTTCCCCTCCTTTCCCCATTCTTTCTTTGATCTCAAGCTAAACATCAGAACCCAGGTTTTAAAGACTTGAAGTGCCTTTCATTTTCTCTCGGCTGCCTGAGGAGCAACAACTCCTGCATCTTACATGAAAGAATTTATTTCTCCCTAAAAATAACTTTAGTTTAAAATGCCCCCTGCAAAGAGGATGAAATAATTTATCCTCAACTCTATGAAGACAAAAGAAGGTAATTGCTTGGGTAAGCCATTACCTACAGCAGAAAAAAAGGCAGAGGAGTCATTATGGATCTAGCTGGAGTAGTAATGGAACTTTTCCAGCTTGTCACTTCCATAAGAAAAGAGCACAGTTCATATGTGGCAACCTTTGGGCCCCTCACACATGGATCGTTAACACTAGCCATGGTGGCTGAGCTGTTATGAGATATAATCTAGCAATTTTTATCCTTCAGGTATTTTCTGCTTTTTCTTTCTCCCCCCTTCCTTCCTGTAAATGCTGAGAGCACTGGGACTTTTTGCTCATTGAACTATTAATTTTCTTTACTCCTCAGCTAACACTGCTCAGGGTCAGGTACATAGCATAAGCTTTTGCTTTCCATATGATTAATTTCAGTTAACAGGTAAGGTCTGGAGACTAGGATACATTTCCACTGCTCACAGAGGCACTCTTCTTCACTCCTTCTTCTCTATGTCATGACACAAGTCAGGTAGGGGAACAGCTACAGGTGATGAACAAACCTCCAAGCTCAAATTCAGACCAATTAACTAACCAAGGTTCAGATCCTCAGGTGCAATAAAGCTGCTTTGTGGATACCAGGACTGTAGATGCACAAGAGATTTCACTACTAGTGTTTGCCCAGGTAAACCAAGAGAACACCATCTCTCCAATTACTTATATTTTCCATTATATCAGCATGGCATGTTGTGCAGTGACAACAGACCCCCTGCCCAAAAAAATGTTCATGTCCAAAACATGACAGAACTTTCAATTACAATTTCAAATTTTTTGGTATATCTTGCTTCTGAAGGTCTCTTCACTCAGAAATCAACACACTTGAATGCAGAGGCTTGAGGTGGTTTGAAGTAGTGAAATTTCTTGCTTGCTCACAAGTAAGACAGAACTCATGAACAGTTACATGATACAATTTTTAAATATTTAATACTGAGAGACATCCAGATTTTGTCATGATTGATGCCACAAATATGAGGATATGAAAAATGTTTTGACATTGCTAGCTTGGGCCCCATTATACATCCCGTGTGCTTTCTCTCAGAGGTGCATTTTGGCATGAAAGGTTCTCTTCCCAGCCAGGAGCCAGATGGACCACTGCATGAGCCTTCACACTGCAAATAAAGTTTGGCCCTGGAAAGACTAATGATTGTAATAGGGACGCTGTTGCAGCAACAGATAATAAAACAAAAATACACATTGGTTTTAAACTATGTTTTTATTAGAGACTTAGGCTGTCCTTTTACTTCCACAAGAAAAATATTTTACATAAACAGGTAATACGATTTAAATGTGTCAGTACTAGATTCTGTGTCCAGGGACTTGCTAAACCATTGTCTGTGTAGCAACATTGGAAAGAGCAGGTTCAAGCATGAGAGAAAGCTCACTTGGAAACTCATACTGCCTGGCCCTAGTTCGACCTTGACCTTCTTGTAGCATGAGCCTGTAACATCTGCAGTTCTAAAGGAAACATTAGCTCCAGCACAAAAACATCCCACAGTGGGAAGAACATGAAACCCTTTAGGCTCTGGATTTTGTGCCAACTGACCTATCTGGCACAACTTTGAATGTTAGCAGTAGACTAAGGGCTGGTCTAGGACTGAAGAGCAGAACAGGCTAGCACCATGGATGAGGTGGGGGGGGGGGATTAGGAGGACCCCAAGCAAGCTTTAGGTAGCACCACTTTGAAGCAGACGGTGATCCACATATCTACAGGGACCCAGACAGGGAATTGAAGACCTTAACTTTCTTCCCTCTACTGCAAATTAAAGACAGTGACTTCTACCCAATCTTAGAAGACTGTTGCTTGAGCCTAACAAGAAAGCAGCCACAAATACAAAGTATTTTCATTTTCCTGTAGCATTTACAATTTTTTAGTTTCATCTGCAACAGATATAGAGAGAGGACAGTGATAAAACTACTACATGGAATGCAATTCAGCTTAAGTAGTTTCCTATTAACGTATAGCTTTGATCTTCAGGAAAAACCTTTAATATCATTATCATTCATTTTAGCATTTATGATGAGGAAATTTTAGGCATGCAGGTGCATGCATCATGAAAAGTATAATTTATAATAGCTTTTCTCCAACATAAGGAAGTAATCTTTAAAAAAAAATGTTTCTAGCTCACATGCATTACAAGCACTTCACTGTATTTTGTCTAATTTTTTTTTGCAATGTAACCATGAGAAAATGACCAGTTGCCGTGCCTTAAACAAAAGCATTCTTCATTATCGTACAGGAACCCATTCAAACAGGTTATGAAGGTCTTCATTCATTACATACAGTATGTTTACGGTGGATTCCATGTAGCATGGACATATGCAAAGCAGGAAATTTTCTTGATACTGGTGGCGTTAACAATCATTTTAACAACATCAGAAAACTCTTTAACGCACTCAGATGTTTTTTTTGCTTTCAATTGCTTTAGCTTTCCCTTTCTTTTAAAAACAATGACACATATGAAGCATAAATGCAAATGTTTTAATGTGTGTCTCACTGTTTTTCAGTAAAGAAGTCATCTGTATCACAGAGTTTTATGACTGGTTTTAGGTCTACATGGAAGCAACTTAATACCACTGAAGTCAACTGTGTGATGACATCAGGAGTGGATATGGTCCTTCTAGATGCAGTCTGAGGCTCTTCCAGAAAGATGGGTAGCTTGTGCAAATTGGTTCTTTATTAAGCAGACAACTGTGGTGTCAGTAGCTTATTTGCCCAGGCTCTCCACAAGGAAGCTCTGTGAGGAAGGAGAAGTAAGAGGTGGAGAGGGAACCTCCTCAGCTCAGGCCACTGGAAAACAAGACTGCAGCCACTGTCCCAGCCTGCAGGCTGCAGTGGCCACGGTCCTTGCTGTGCTTGACACTGCTTGTTTATAAACCCTCTCTAAGCTATGCTAGCCCTAGGATCCCAGTTGGCATTTTCAACAGAGATGCTGCAGTCCTTGAAGAGTCCCAGCACTTCAGCCTTTTAATATTTGACATGTGATGGACAGTGAGAGCTCTGGAGAGTCATAGGGCTTGCTGGAAAAGCAAAATTACAGTCTACTCTGGAAAAGCAGGCAGCTTCTTTCATACTGTTCCCTTCCCTGCCCCTCTGCCATCCACAGGCCATTAGGATACTAATAACATGCAAGGAGAGAATTTCAAGTCACTGGTGACAGTATCATGTCAAACTTGAATACCTGAATAAAAAACACTTCCATTAAGAATTTTACATTCCATGTGCAATATCACAGGAGGGTTTGCATCATAGCATCTCCTGAATTTTGAAGAGACAGTTTGCCTAAGTTATTATTTCTGTGTTTGCTATTGGCACCTGAAAAAAATATAATTTGATTTTTGCAGAGAAGAGGCAGCAATTTCTTCTAAAGTATCATCTTGCATGAGTGCAGAACAGTTAGCACTAAGTACTAAGTCTGTTTTGACTGGTGTCAAACCAGTTTCAAAGGTGTAACAAGGATGCACGGATCGTTGTAGGAGAAGAAAACGGTCAACAGCTCAAAGTCCAAGTGGAGACCAGTGACGAGTGGCATTCCTCAAGAGTCGTCATTGGGACAGGCACTATTCAATATCTTTGTTGGTGACATGGACAGTGGGATTGAGTGCACCCTCAGCAGGTTTGCCGACAACACCAGGCTCTGTGGTGCAGTTGACATACTGGAGGGAAGGGATGCAATCCAAATGGACCTTGACAGGCTTGAGAGATGGGCCCATGCAAACCTCATGAAGTTGAATAAGGCCAAGTGCAAGGTCCTGCACATGGGTCAGGGCAAGCCCAAGCACAGACATAGGCTGGGAGGAGAATGGATTGAGAGCAGCCCTGCCGAGAAAGACTTGGGGGTGTCAGTTGATGAGAAACAACATGCGCCAGCAAAGTGCACCTGCAGCCCAGAAAGCCAACTGTATCCTGGGCTGCATCAAGAGTGGCCAGCAGGTTGAGCAAGGTGATTCTGCCCCTCTACTCTGCTCTGATGAGTCCCCATTTGGACTACTATGTTCAGTTCTGGGGCCACCAACAAAAGAAGGACATAGCTGAAAGGGGCCTACAAGAAAGCTGGAGAGGGACTTTTTACAAGGGTGTGTAATGATGATGTGTAATGATGATCTGGATGAGGGAATTGAGTGC
>NW_010513961.1:0-11683 GCF_000687285.1 Phaethon lepturus
GCCGCGGTTACAGCCGAGCTCCCCGCGTGGCTGCGGCCCCAGCTCGTGAGCCCTGCTGAAACCCAGGTGTATCAGCTGGGGCACCCCACAGGGCCAACGAACTGGAAAAGAGGAAAGAGGAAAACGAGCTGGCAAGAACCCGTTGCACTGCTCCGTGTTAGTGCACTAGCTGGTTCAAGTTTCCACTGCTCTGCGCTCCGCTGGCTTCTGTGCACGCATCCCCATTTAAATAGTAGGTTACTTAAATAATTAATGTGCTTTAGTGCCTCCATAGAATGCCATAGAATTCCTGTGTGACCTTGGGCAATTTGTTTCCCTTCTCTGGCCTTCCGTTCACCATTTGCAAAACAACTGTGGAGTCAGAGCTCGATTAACAGAGATAACGGCGAGGTGGGATAACTCGCAGAAAGCGAAAATATGGATAATTGAAGCTATGTGCTGCTACAACTGCACAACGAGCAGATGGAGACGAGAAAGATCCGTGACGGTGTCGATTGTGGAGTGCAGGGAACCCTGAACTACGCCGGAGATGAGGCGTTCAGTCCGCCCTGCACACTCCTGTCCAAACACAACGACACCGGTGCGTGCCTACAGCCCTGTCCGGGTCTTCCCGCACCCACCGCCTGGGTAATCTGTCATGTGGATAAGCACACTAGGGATACTACGCTGAAGGGTCTTATGGAGTACTCAAACACACATAAATGATGGGTAGTATCTTACTGTACTGAGCAATATTGTGACTGAGATGGCTCAATATGTGATGCTTAACCTTGAGTGATAAAATATTGTTGTGCTGCAAATACCTTATGAGACGCAGTAGATGCAGCAAATAAGGCAGGCCTCTTCCTCCAATAATTTTTTTTTAATATATCGAACATTGGGTTTTGTGAAGGAGCCTGAAGGTACCTAAATTAAGTCCAGTTAGACACTAAGTGTAGTCTTTCTCCATGCAAGAGTGGTGACCTGTAACAGAAAGATTTCCCTAGGAACGCTCTTTTTACTTTGCATCTGAGTACATACGTAAGCTACAGCCTTTGCAACAAAGGCGAAAGTGGGATATACTGCCAGCCCTGGATAAATGGTTGAAGTGAGAACATTTTCCAAGCACTTGGTGATTTAGGAACCTATATATAACTTTAGTTTGGGATTTATGGTCATACATCATTATACATTATATATACATAAAAAAATGTTATCCAAAAGCCAAAGTCAGAGGAAGAATGGGCGATTAAGAGAAAAAATTCCCAATATAGTGAACTATGATTAGGCTGATGGGATTGCAAGTTAAATTCACAACAAAAATGACTTGTTTTATCTTTTCTGAGTAATTCAGTATGTTCTCATTTTGCTGTTACAGCTAGCTGTAACTTTTTCTCTATAATTTAATTCAAGTATCCCAAAGGGTCAGATAAGAAAATTGCACTTGCTTTCTTGGAACCAATAATTAAGACGGGGTCAGTTAATGCAAAACAATAAGGCATTTTAACAACAAATATTCTGCATATCAAAACAATGGCAGTCTCTAAATGATGTTTTTAACCATTCCTCCCAAAACTGGAGGCTCTGGACCACATCCACATTTATAAGCTTTCTGTTACAGATGTAACGCGTCTGCTTAGCCTCCTCGTTCAGCCTGACAGTCTGCTTTGCTGTGGAACATTCTTCTTTCCTCCTTTGAAACACAGGGCACAATCCCACAGACATACCAGAACCCCCCTGATTTGTAGCTGGACAGTTCCCAAACTCCCAAACATTCTTCTGAAACTCCAGGTTCATGGCCTCTGGTGACAAGGTGACAGAATATCATGGAAAGGAAGCTTAGCAAAGACATTTCAGAATTGCTCTGAGGCTGCCTGCAGTCTTAAAACAAACAAGACTTAGAGATTTTTGAAAACAAAAGTTCCTAATGTCTTATCTTACCCTTACTGTGATATCAGGAAAACCTCGCTTTTCAGGTCAGGTGAATCCTCCAGCAAGTTCTGCTTATGTATCAGTGTCTCCTTACGCAGCACAGCACCCTGCTCTTAAGCCACTTTTGTCCACTGTGCTTGTACTCATATAGAGAGTGACTACAGCCTAGATCAGGTCTTTCCCAGATCCTTCCCATACTCCCCATTAGCATCTGTATAGAAAGAATATTTTTCTACAGGGGTGGGCCAGCAAGTGAGAGGCGGTCAAAAGCCCTTTTCATGCCTTCTCAGTGTTGACCTTCAATGAGGCTTCAAGAATCTTCCCTGCTCAGAGCAGCTGCTTTGGCTGAATTCAGTGCAAAACGTTAATTCAATAAAGAGACGTGCCAGTCTGTCACAGCAGTTGGATCAGTGCTAGTGGAAGGGGAGGAATGAGGAGTCTGATTTGTATTCTACTCTGCTGCAAACTGCTTTTCCAATTGCACCATCTCCCATTTCTGGGGATATCTCTTACAAGAGCAGAATCAGGGTACTTCAGCTGAAGTCAGTAGTAACTTGATCTGAAACCTCTACCAAATCTAACCTTGCCAATGGATTCTGGATTTTGACTTTTCCAAATCAGTCTCACGGTGTGGAAATTCTTATTTGGTGTCTCTGTGTCTGGCCTGTGAATATCACGTAAGAGAGAAGGGTTATGCAAGTGTAAGCACTTTGTCAACTTCCTTCATTCTGCTTCTTTGTGCTTGTGAATATTGCAAAAGCATATAGCCCAATGGAAGAAACATAACGTGAAAATACTTTACCATCAACTATACAAATGAGATTTAGTACAGAAGCAGTTCCTTGGCACTGGGAAAATATAATTGTTCTTCCTACATTGTAATGTTTCAATAGGAGAAAGAACAGAAAGATCTAAAGTAAAATAACTGATTAGAAAGTATCCTTCATTCGACCTTTTTCAAGGTGCACTACCATCATACTGTGATGTGATGGTGATCTTTGATTTTCTTTTCATGATGTTTTATTTGACACAGTTGATGAAAAAAAATCCATATTTATTGAATATTGCACTGCGGTTGATTCTGATGTCAAGCCGCAACCATCATCTCAAATTTCGTCTCCCTAAGTGTAAATGCCCATAAACAATGTTTGATGCTCAAATCTTCAGACTCAATTTGATCTCGCAAATCAAGAAAAACCCTTGGGTGCTACTGGCTTTGGTTAATAAAGAATGGGCTTTTTTTGTCCATTTTAGAAAAAAAATACCACAGACATATGGAAAATAGATTACTGTGGGCTTCCACCCAAGGATGCAAATATTCCTTAGCTTTCCTTGCAGAAAAAATAGCTGAGCACCTCAGAGAACTCTCAGCACTAATGAATAAATTCCAAGGATGGTCTTACATCAGAGCAGTGCCCAAACGGTGATGCATGATTCCCACATGGCTTTCCAACAGTCACGACTGTGACACAATGACTGTCATTCAGTTAGCAGCAGGACTGCACTGGCCGAGCAAGGGACGAGCTGGCAGGTGGTGCCGCCGCTGAAATTCCGGGGCTGCTCTGGGATTCCTGTTCACATTCATGCTGTACAAACTGAAAGCAGTGAAACCTCCAGCAAATTCTTGGCATCACCTGCTAGAGATTTTCTTTCCAAGCTCTTCCTTCTCTTGCCTTGCAGTTCTTGGTGAGGTGAGGATTTTATCAGCTCATTAGTAAGGGAAATTTGCCAACTCTGGTATGATAGTGTATCTATCTATCTCCCATGTTATGGATGCAGAAACTGGAGAGAAATGAAAAGATTTGCCTCAAATCAAACAGACAGTCAGTGGCAGAATCAGGAAGCAAAATAAAGATGGGGTGACCTGTCAGGTTGAAGTCTCAGAACCTTTATCCTTCACTGTAAATGGCTTATCATATTTGGTGTCCTTTAAATCCAGTTTTCTCACAATGCTTTTTCCCAGAGATCCATCTATTAATTTTCAGCAACATGACTGTGGGTCCTTAGAAGGAAAGTACAAGAAGGTTCTGGAGGATAGAGATGACCTTTAATCTTAATAAAGATTAAAAAAAACCCTTAAAAACCTTAAAACTCATCTTATACAGTATCCTAAGGATAGATGTCATTCACCACAATCCTAACAACACGATACTGACACTTCAAATTTTATCCCCATCAAACTGTTGTTTTATTTATCATTATTCATGCAATCAATATCTTTTATCAGGTCTGTGCTTTCAGTGTAATTAGGTGTTCTCAGGTCTCAGGTTTGTTAAAACACAGCGGGAATAAATATAATCCATGGTGTTGACTGCAGATAACTTGGCCATTCTCTTATATCATGATTATCTTAATAATTAGTGGGTCTAGCTATGTCCCATAATAGCATCACTGAGTATCTTCAAGATCTGACCGCCATGCTGTTTCCCTGCCCTCACATATACAACAGGTAACAATTTAGTGCTCGGAACAGCAAGGGTCAAATCTTCAGTTTTTGTAAACTGGCATCATTTCACTGAGTATATGTAAATAAAAAACCAAAATGAATTCTTCTCATTTGCACAAGGGTAGATCAAGTCTATGCTATGTGTAACTGGCTTAACATGGTTGGTTAAATGCTGACCTTGCTTACAGCAAAAAAAGCTAGGAAGAGCTCCACTATGGAGGAAGAGTTATAGGAACAACTTTTGTAGCAGTACAGTGTAAACGATAAAGAGGGGACAACAAAGAAGAAAAAGACCAACAAGACAATATAATTTACTCAACAAGCCTGTGGCAAAATGAGGAATGGAAAACAAAGGACAGATTTGCCCTGAATGAGAACTGCCAAGGCTGCCTTCACAAAGAGGTTGGGATCTTGCTCTGCTTCACCTTGTATTATCTTAAGAACTGATCTTGCAAATATCCATAGCAAGCAGAGGCATTACTACCACATATGTGTCCATTGTATTATTGTGATCAGCAAGCTAAAAATTATTTGCAGAATCATTTGAGAAAGTAGGTGGACAAGTCTAAATATCAATGAATTGTAAAGGAAAAAACGATTAAAATATTTGAGAGGAAAAAGTGTTACTGGATAGCAGCATCTATACAGTTGGAGATAAATTAATTGCTGATGTTTCATTCTTTTTTTAATTTTTTATATGCACACGTTATTCTTTTCCTGTATTAGATATTTGGTGATAATCCACTGAATATGGGAATGTCAAATTTACCATCGTGGACCAACTCAGTGGCTTAGAGCCTACAATCTGATCTGACCTTTGGCTTCAGAGGTGTACAAATCACAACCAGTGCCTAAAGGCAGAGTATACAGAAACATAAAACAAGGGGATCCAGAGAGAATAAGAGGAAAGGCCATTAGGCAATACCCTGCATGAGTCAATTCCTCCATCTCTGAGAAAGTGCTATCACAGAAACGTTACTGTTCCCATTTAGGACTCGCTTATTGCTTGCACTTAGGACTAATTCAGCAAATCGCTGACATGCATTAAGTCGGTGGGGTTTAAATATAAGTTTGAGTATTTTTCTAATTTAAGTCTTTATGCCCTTATAAATTGTGGAATTTCAATACTGAAGTACAGAGGATATCCGTCAGCATAATGGACAGCAGAACTGGACTGGACACAGAACAAAACCCAGTAATCCTGAAACCAACAATTGAGAAAAGAAACAGATCTACTATGGATAGGGAGCAAGAAGGTTTCTGAACCCAAGAAATAACCTTCAGAGAATGGAAATGCAGTCCCAGTGATCTCCCTGGAGAGACATCTAAACAAGGGCAACCAAATTATGGTGTAAAATTTATGAGATAATTTAAAGGGTAAAAAGACTTAAAAAACAAATCAGAAGACCTAATCTAAATACATATATTTTTAAAGGACAAAGGATGAAATTGTGAGGGAGCTAAGGAGCAATTAAGGAGGGGGAAAAAATATATATAAGAAAGAACTTAAGTGCTTTGTTGGCACTGGTCTTCTTTTACTCCAAAGGATGCCTCCACGTAACAGGCCTACTCTTTCAGATCGTAATGACGAGGCACTCTCAGAGACTGTAGTGGCAACAAAAGATGCTGGAACAAGCTGATAAAACAAAGAGCAGCAAGTCATCAACACCGTAGTGTAAGAGGAACCATAGAGAAATATTCAAGATAGTGGAAAAGACAGCACTGTTCAACAGGTTCTCCTTTCTGCCATTAATACAATGATATTCAATTACAATGATAGGCTAAAAACTCAGGATATTAGAAGTAAATCCTTTTTTATCACAACATCTAGGAAAGATTAGGCATTTTCAGAGATGTAATTATCACACATTTGCAACAGGTCTTCATACAGTCATATAATGATCATAATGATCCTTTTTGACAATAAAAATTACGGAAAATATTAGTGATATAAACCTTTGAAAGAATTTGGTAGCGGCTATTGTTAGTAACAGGATATTGGACTAAGCAAACCATTGGTCTGCCTTTTAGGACAATCCCTAAATGTTTAAATTATCACTCATCTTGTGTGTCATGTTGGTATTCTTAATGTCAACTATATAAAAAAATAAAAAATAATTCAGAAATAACAATGTTGTAAAACCATAAAGAGCAAATAAGATTAGAAAAGCCATTTCCTTTACTGGGATTTGTGAGCTAAAGGTTAACTTCCAATTACAGTTTAAAAGGAAGAACTTTTATTCTGCGTTGGTTGAGGCTTTTAGCAAATCACATTTATATGTGCAGAACATTTGTATGTTTCCTAATAACTTTCCATTGCGTTAAAGGCTGTAACCACGCTGCTAGAACTTGTATAACCAATTTGGACAGAAGATATGCAGTGATAAGATTTGTTAATATTGCATTATCTGATGCTATTTCTTTGCCATTGATTGCAATCACGTTACCCTGCAGTTGCCAGGTAAATCCTCTTCACCAACCCTGCGTCACCACGTGTAAATAATATTCAGTAGAGGAAGATTAATTCCCGCGTCACATTCATATAGTAGTAAAACAGCAATAATAGTGTTGTATTAAAAATAACATAAAAGAAAAAGATAAATAGTGCAAAACAATAACCAATATATTTAAATAATAGCAGGCCCAGGGGATTGGGCAATACTTTGCATTTTTATAGTGCTTTCAATATAAGAATCTCAAAACACTTCGCAAACATTAGCAAAATAAGCCTCCCAACACTCTTTAGGTATGGAAATATTATTATCCTCATTTTACAAATGAATAAGCTTCTTTATGAGGAAGATAAAGCCACGTGAAGTTCCCAAAGCCACAAAGCATGTCAGAAGCAGAATTACTAAACAGGCTCCGTGCTTAGATTACACAGAGACAGAGACCTTGACAGGTAGAACAGATCCACATATTCCCTTGAACGCCAGGTCACGTGTTAGGCAGCCACCATCTTAATGAGAATTGCTAACATGAAAAAAGGTAAATTTTCATTTCTGAAGTCAAAACCAGACGGTAGTGAGAACCTCCCATCACAATGCCTGCAAAGGCTGCCCAAGGAGTCTCAAGGCAAAGCGTTGCTGTGTATGCTTCACAGCACACCTGTCCCCGGGGTCCCAACTTGAATTCCCTAAAGGCTGGTCCCACTGCCCACACTGCTTTAATCTGCTCCACATGAACCTAAATCCCTTTTCTGCCAGCCTGCAGAATTTTTTCCCTGTTTTCAATTGATAAAAAATGTTTTTTGCCTGTCAACGATGCACATTTCAGAGAGGGTGCAAGCAGGCCATAAAGGAGATGTTTTTTTCTTCCCGTACATACCTTTCTCTTAATTGACCTGGTTATTACAGAAATGTATTTTACAGTACACACGACAGTAGGATTCTCTATGAAATTTGCATGGTATCTGATCTAGTAGGCAAGATAGGAAGCACACAGTTCATGTCAGATATCAAAAGCCCAATTCTGGCAGAGCAGTTGTACAGGAAAATGTAGAGTTATTTTGGGTTTTCACAGCTGTAACAAAGTACGTAACCTGACTGGTAGCATAAATAATGGAATAAAACTGCTAAGAATGAAACAAAAAAAAATCAGATCCAGTTTTATTTTTTATTTCGCAGGGTGACAAAGTACGAAGAGGCAGCTGCGGGAATTCCTTTGAGGTCTGCCCATTTTAGGGACAAAAGAACCTGGAGAAACTAATAAACAACCCCCTTCCCTTCCACTTTCTTCTGATTGCTACAGAACCCACTGCCACTTCTACTCAGTCTCAGCAGAAGCTTCAGTAATGCCATTAGAAGTAAGGGGGTGTTACGTATACCTATTTATACATACATAGAGGTATACACACACACATGTATGTATCTACAGGTGACCCAAGGCAGGGTCACAGCAGCCCTCATCCTCTCTGATGGCAAGCTTCTGTTCACCTTTCACAACATGGCAAGTCTGCCCCTTCCATGAATAGTTGCAGAAGAACTCCTGAAAATTCTTGTTCCTAGGAAATGTGCTCATGTCACCTGTTCACATGAGGAACTGGGTTTTCACAACAGATTTAAGCAAATCTAACAAACCTCATTAAAAACAAATATCAAAAAAACAGACTGCTTTTCAGCTGGATCCATACCTGCTGCACAGCCATCAGTTATGGACAAAAGGGAACGTGGCTGGGAAGAGAGATGGGGATGGGAACAACCCTTTACAAAGCAGCCCGCTGTTATTTCATCATAAAATGACTGCAAAGCCACAGTCTCCGTCTTTGAAGGGTTGCAAGACTTTTCCTCAGTCATTCATTGGCAACTTTTGATATTTAGGAAAATGTCCTACCTAGACCTGTTTTCAGTACAGACATACCTATATACCTCTGCAGGACTGCTTCACTGGACTAGCAGTGAATCAAAATCCCTTGATAATGTTTTTCCTTCCTCTGAATGAAATGAGGGACAAAGGCAGTAATACATTTCTCATGACATAATGTTTTCATTAAGTAGCACAAATGTCAAACACTTGGTTCACCAACTATTTTTGACTCAAGCAGAATATACTTACACTGACAACAACAACAAAAGCCAATCCTTAAAAAACGGTGTGACAAAATAAATCTATTGATATTTTACTATTTTTACAGAAGGACACCTTTTTCAAATTGTCAAAAGGTGTGCAATATTCTCACGCTGCAGAACACTAGGAAGGGGACAGCTTTCTAAATCAAAGTTTCTTAATATATAGAAATACTGGTTTGAATAATCCATTGTTTTCTTACTAAGTCACTACTTCCAATAAGAAGCCCCCAAAACTGCAGTCTACAGCAGAAATGAGGCAGAAGCAGTACCATCATTAGTGATTTATGTTCCTGCAACAGTGAAGAATTATAGCATGAAATTTTCCATAAAAACCTGAATGAATAAATGAGTATACATTGAAAACAAACAAGGTCTGAGTCATATTAAAGGAAGGAAATCAAGGAACCCTAAGTCTGATGATGAACAAAACGGTTCAAAGAAAATCTTCTTGTCGCATCTACTGATGCGCATTCAAACATGAAACATGTTTTCTTCTTCTCTAGGCGCAAGGTTTGGTCTGTTCATCAGTACACACTGCAAGACTTCAGCAGGTGTGAGAGACTCAGTTATCCAATTCTACATGCTGTAAAGTTTCTCCAAGGACAGGGACAGCAAACACTGTCGAGGTCACCCGGGAACTAGCAAAAGAAGCTCTCTAACACTGAAGAGACAATCTGTAATCCCAGGAAACTATCATACCCGTTTCAGACCTAGGAGGAAAGTAGTGGGATTAAAAAGTCAGAAGGAGGTTTCTAAATGGAGGGAGAGCAGCTGGATCCAGCTTTTCAGGGACAATTGTTTCTAAAACAGAGATTCCTGATGCTCCACAGTGAATGTCCCTCTGCCCTCAGCCTGCCACAAGCTCAGCACAACTCCAGCTGCTCATGGTGCCATGACCCCAGCGCACAGCTGGACATGGAGTGCAAACAGACCAAAACCAAGGGATTTTTTTTCCTAGAGGTTTGGCTGGGGTTTACCAAATTTAGTGAAAAGAGAACCAAGTAACTGACTGTAAAAACTATAGCTGAATACTGGTAGTGGAACAGAAGGAATGGAAAAGAAAGAAGGTGCAAAGAGTAAGAAAGACTAGTAGAAAACGAGAAACACTTGTTCAGTCACCCTGAATTCCAGAACCAAGCATGGTTTAGGGTCTTCTATCACCACTAAAATATAAAAATATGTATGTGTATGCATATATATACACATATAGACAGTAGATAGATAGACAGACATAAAAATAGAAAAAAAAAACTAATTTGTAGTTAAGAACAAATACAATCTGCCAGATTAGGAGTGGGCCTTCACTGACAAAGAGTTTCGCCTAATGTCCCCAGAAATGTAGTTTCAAGAGATCAATGAAGTTGGCTTTTTCCTTTTGCTATTTGAACCTGTTGCTGTTTTAGGTATATGTGTTGAGTATGTGGCTTATTTTCAAGACAGAAAGCATTTCCCTAACTTGTTTTGGAAGAATGGCTGTCTGAAAATGCCTGGCTGTAACAAAGATGGGGAAAAGGATGTCGGACCATCTGTTTACATGTTGTTTGTGCTTATTTTGCACCTGCAAAAAGAACTCAGTTCCCACGCTTGCCCCAAGAAAGAACCAGCCCATAAAAAAACAGCAGTTAGGCTTCCATGTGGAAGAGTTAAAAAATGACCTAAAGTCTCCCTATATCCTTAGGAGGCTAATAAGCTTCAGCCCGACAGCCAGTGAACTGCAAGGGTTTCAAAATACTGGAGGAAACCCCCAGCTGCATCTAGAGCACATCACTGTTAAGCAGGTATCAAGTCAATAATCAGAAATCATCACCATGTAACAAATACAGAGCATTTAATCTAGAAATTCATTAGTTTCTCCAAGCAAGTGTGGTCTGAGGAAAAGATGCGCTTAGGGACGATCACCCAGGGTGAAGAGGTGACGCTTCACTGACCCAGGCAGAGCTTTTTCCATGTACAGTAGAGAAGTTTCTGGTCTAGTTTTACCCAGTCAAAATTCCAGTACCCACTTCACCCAGAGCCTGTTCAGTCCTTTTGGCATTCACAGGAGCAAACAGTGGGGGAAGGGGCAATGTTTTATGAGCCACCTGAATTAGAGTGAGGGGCTCATATAGGAGATCTGAGTCCTCAATGAAGCCAGCACAACCTGCTCAGATTCATTTATGAATGGCCATTCGTGGTGTACGAAGGAGAAGCATTGGAAGACTGACAATGTTGGGTTCACGTGGCCACAAGGGCAGGGAGACGTATGGCTCTTAGGCCTTGCCTCGATTGTAGGAGCTCTTAAATAATACTGACTCTCATCGATTTTGGCTTTTTAATGGCACAGTATTTCACACAATCAAATTCAGAAAATGCTGTCAGCATTTTTTGTTGGACCAAGTCTCATGCTTTACAGGATGATGTTTTTCCAGGGTGTTTGGCTAAAATCTATCAGACAGTTATAAAACTGACTGGTGCAAGCTACCTCCTCTTAGAAGCAGCTGAGTAAAATCTCAAAACTTGTCTTCTTTGCTTAAAAAACACGGGGTTATTACCTGTAGGCAATTAATATATTTGGACTAATTGGAGGTAAAATAAAACACTGACTAGATGACATGTGAGGATTACTGTGAAGTAAGCTATGTACAATCAAGACAAGATCACCAACCTTATGTATTTTACCTTGCAGTAAAACTACCCAGTTTTGTGTTTGGTGCAGCACCTCTTGGCTGTCCTGGTTTCAGCTGGGATGGAGTTGTTTTTTCTTCCCGATAGCTGGTAC
>NW_010513961.1:11921-36395 GCF_000687285.1 Phaethon lepturus
GCCGGGAGGAGGCACAGCCGGGACCCCGGCCCAGCCCGGCCGAAGGGACGTTCCCACCACGTAATGTCGTGCTCAGGGTACGAACCGGAGTTGGCCGGGGGCGGGAATCGCTGCTCGATCACCGGGTGGTGAGCAGTTACTGCATCGGGCATCGCTTGGTTTTGTACATTCCTTTGTCAGTATCATTATAGTTATCATTGTTGTTTCCTCCTCTCTTGCTTCCTATTAAACTGTTTTTATCTCAACCCATGAGTTTTTTCTGATTCTTTCCCCCATCCCACCGTGGGGGGCAATGAGTGAGCGGCCCACTTAAGTATTGTGCTTAATTGCTGGCTGGGGCTAAACCATGACAACAGCTCAGGTCTTGGAGGAAAAAAAACAAAAAACAACCCCCACAAAAAAAAACCCTGCTGTATCTAGACTATTTGTGAATTGATTAGAATATTAAGTAATGATGGAATTTAGCAACTTAAATGACAAATATGCCAGGGCTCCCTCCTCCAAGCTTCTGATGTGTACATCCATCCCTAATACCATTTTATTTTTTCAGCCTCCAAGAAAAACAGGATACAATATGCCTTCTGTCTATGATAAAGTTTCCTAATACAGTACAGTAATGCAATTTATTTTCATACAGCATCCTGCATATAAAATATTACATAACCCTTTATGAGATGATAATGCATTACAGACTCAGGCACATCACTGTCTTGCAGGAAGAAACTGAAGGATAATGTTGTGGGAAGGGATGGAGGAAATAGGAGCTGAGGCAGAAAAGTAGTTAAGAAAGTAGTAAACATCAAGTATTCTTACGCCCTTATTATCTGCATGAGACTGGCTTTAGCAGAGAGCAGGTCAGTGGTGTTGCAGATGCAGTGTAACACAAAATGTTACGTACACACAGGAAGGGATGGTTGTTATCCCATGGGTTTATGCTATAAATAGATAAGCAGGATGACAAGGTGAGTCACAGAAGTATGTGAATTCCCTGAGATCAAACAGGGAGCTTGTGGTTCAAGTGAGGAATGAACATGAATGTCAAAAGTTCCAGATGGTGCGTTGTTCAAGAAAATGCTTTCCATGATAGATGGACCAAAAATGCAGACCCAAACATTTTATGTGATCTGGGGAGACTCAGCCTGGATTCAGACTATTGCAGCTTGGAACCACCTCCAAGTGCTGTAATGTGAAGGCCTAAAGCAGATGGAGAAAGAAGGTCTTTGTGCAAACTCCAGATTAAAATAGAGAGATTTCAGAGCTGAAAAACAAAATTACTTGCAGGAGCATTTGCTTATTATTTGGACTGTTGGAGTGAGAGTTATTCCTGATTCCTTTGCAGTAAATATGAGCGAGCCAAAGATGAGGCTGTGGCTGATCTGAAAGTAGACAGGTGGGGTAGGGAGCAGAGTGTGAGGTGAAGCAAGTCTTTGGGGGGCTGTAAAGAAAGGAGAGAAAATATGCACTCACTCCAAATGAGTGGAAGGATATTTAGTGTTGGCACCTCTGACCAAAACTGTTGCAATTTGTGTTTATAAAGCATAATCATAAAACCTCAGAATTCCGCTATTTCAGTTTAAGAGACAACAAATGGAAACTCTCACAAACCTTGTCCAGATGGCTCAATACTACAAACGTTGGCCTTGCAAATCTGTAAATAACTTCTAGAAAAAAGGACTTCTTAGGGAATTTGAGGTTGTTGTCCTTCCCACCATGCCGGAATCAACCATAGGAGAAAACCAATTAGAGATATAAAGGATGGGGAAAATACAGGGCTGTGTACAACTACAGTGTGATTGGTCTTGCTACCATGCGGATACACAAGCCGCTGAAGATACGTATACCAACAGGGGAGAGAGGGATCTTAGTCACACTGTTCTCCTCCTGTAAATCCATCCCTTCAGTGTGGTCCCTTTTTCAGGAGCTCAAGGTCTTCTGGAAACTGGGATGATTGAAGCTGTGTTTCTGCCATGGCTTCCTGTGTCACCTTGGACAATATATCTAGGTGTGCTCATGAGGATGGAAGCAGGCAAACAAGAGCTCCTCCGCCCGTGCTCTGAGCCTGTGGACATGAGCCAGCTCCCATCTGGGACCCATATGCCCAAACGTCCCCACGCTGACAGGCATCCTCTGCTTCAGAATTCTCTAGATATTATTGTGTCTCTCTCACTCCTCCAGCAGAAGTCACTGCCCCGGTGGTAAGCTGGATGCATGGTTGTATCTCGACCACTCCGGCTCACGTTTTCATATCTTGGTATATGCGTACCTTTGGTGAGGGTGAAGTGAAGGTGCTAGACTGTGAGATGGAGCAGCTGATGCTCGAGCACATCTGCTGAGCCAGATGCAGGGGCAGCGATGGCCGGCAGCACTGTAAAGCAGGCAGCTGGCGGCAGTAAAGTTTGAAGAGGCCACAACTAGATTCACCCAAGAAAGACTGTCAAAATCCTAATTAGCTCACTCACAATGAACTAATGCAGCAATAAGGCTTCTGCACCACAGCTGATTCTGGCTGCACCCATCTGTGTAAACATGCTATAAATCTCTCTTTGATTGTTCCCCCATCTGTGAAATGGGAGTGTACCACATTTTTTGGAATATTTCCTCTCTCTACGATTTCAGGTCTTCAGGACTGGGCTCTCACTTATTGCAGCCTTGCTCATTACTGTAACAGTGGGAGAGATACTTAATAGCTGTCATAGCTGGGCATTCTCATTGAATTCAAAGGCAAAGATGACATTGACTTTAATGGGAATCAGAAAGGACATTCAGAAAACCATGAATTACTCGGTTTATTAGAACTATGTGAATTGTTAATATGATAATGATTCAAAGGACTGCAAGACTGGGACAGTTTTCAAAGATGCAGATTTACCCAAGCCTAATCTCTGGATGTTTACTGATGTCTTATGTGCTTATGAAAATCCAGGCAGTTCTCGTGCTCTTAGGATAGAAGTATATATAGCACAGCCTGCACTTTAAAGAAATCATAGCTTGCAGAGTCTTATGAACATTAACCTCCGACCTTTTTCTCATGAGCCCTCCCACTTTTTCCCTCCCTTTCTGTCTTCGGAAGTCGAAGATAAGTAGCCAAAAAGGATAAAAGCATGGACTAAAAGCTGAAAAATAACATCACAGTTTTGCTGGTTTTCTGTACAGCTGCTGCTGTTTGAGGTGGGGTTAGGGCAAGGTTTGGGGGTGAGGAAAAGGGGCATCACAGGACTGCAGCTGGAAAGGAGATGCCAAAGCAAAGGGTGAGGAGCAAAGGGAATGTGGTTACAATAATTTTTTCGTGTGGATACTGCGTTGGGGGGGGGCTGGGCATAGGGATTACTGTCAAGTTGAGGCTTAAATTTATCATTTAAAGAAAGACGTAGCCGTGAGCTCCCGTTGGAGGAAGAGTGAAAAGTTGTCTGTCAAAGCAAAATTATAGGACAACAGGACAACTTTTCCATGAGGTCTTTTTGGTCTCAGCAATAGTTTCTCGGGCTTTTCTGAAGCGCAGATTAAGGTTAGGTTTACTTCTAAGGTTAAGGCTGAGAGAAAAAAAGAGCCTAGAGCTCCACTTGGAGAGGGATGGCAAACAGCCTGCCAAAAGAAAGTGTAGTCTGTAAAGACTGAGAGACTTCGCTGGGAGAATTTTTTTATGTGGGCAATGACCATATGACCCCATCCCAGGCTCAGCTTACTTTTATATTTGTTACTAGAGTTAAGGATGAAAGAGAGAACTTGCAGTTGGAATGGGATTCAGAAAGGGCTTCAAAGAGAGGGAATAGGCTGCCAAAAGAACTTGTATTGAAAAAAAATTCATCTGGACACATGTTTGAGGGCCCAGTCTAATGCCCAGCATCCACTTGGGGTTAGTGGTGGGGTAAGAGTCAGGGTGGGGGAAAGAAAGAACGGAGAAATCCATTTGTCATGGGATTGGAAAGGAGTTGCCAAAATAAAGGATAGGATACAGAGAGAACTATTCTGTGAGAATTTTTTTGGGTGGGCACTGGCTGGGAAGATTTGTGTAAGCCTCAGCCAATAGTTAGGGTTAGAATTAAGGTTACTGCTAGATTTGAGAGAAAGAGAGCTCTAGTTGGAGTGTGTCCTCGAAGTGACTGCCAAAGGGAAATGTAGGCTGCAAGGAGAACTCTTCCGCAAGAAATTTCTGGTTAGGTATGTTGTTAGAGTTAGGGTTGATAAAAAGAAAGAACCTAAAGTGTCAGTGTTAGAGGGACTAGAAGGGAGATGGCAGAGAGGAATGGAGTACAGAGAAAACTTGTTTGCGAGAACGTCTTAGTGTGGCCACCAGCTTGGAGTCAGGTCAAAGACTCAGACTAAGGTGAGCTGAGAGCTCCAGGTTGGATTGGGGCTGGAAAGGGTTTGTCAAGAAGAGGCTGTGGTGCAAAGAGAACTTGACTGTGAGAACTTTTTCATCATGACACTGGCTGGGGACCCTTGTTTTTTAGGCTCAGCCTCTAGCTAAAGTTTGGGTTAGGTTAGAGAAAGCTATCTAATATACCATGAAGAAGCAAGAATAATTGCTTCATGGAAACTAGCTTTTCCTTTTAAGTTTGAGATAAATAATTACATTGATGTAATATTTTAATGGATCAAAAGTTATGTTAAAATGTAAGGGAAATGTGGATTTATTACTAGCTTCATCAGATCTTCCAGGCCATGGGATGCTATCCTTTCTGCTACAAGTCCAAGACATTTATGCCTGTATTTTGCAGAGAGTTAACCTTAAAATAAACACCTAAGTTTTTTTTTTCTCTCTTTTTCTGCAAGTGTCACTATTCTAAAACAGGAAGTAGAAAAATGTTTTATAGGTCCTTATGTCAATTAGTGAAGAAATGAAGAGTTTTGGACAATATTTATGAATCCCATGTAGTAAAGAAAAACAACAACCTCTGGTTTGATTCAGCAAAGGGGAAAGCCCTGGTACCCACTGCCATTTATGGATTAGTTAAAAGTGAATGTTACATACTTGATAGAGATATGTTTAGAGATGAGTGGTAGGAAGTCTAGAGATATCCACTCCACTCTAATGCAGATTAATCAAAAAAGTCTAGGCTTGCTTACATTCATTCAGCCTTTTTTTTTTGCCCTCATGTAGCATCTGAGGACTGAAAAATCACACTCTTAACACCCTGTGAGGTGGATCAGCATTTCATTCCTATTATGAAAGCAAGCAGAGGCTAGGAGGAAGCCAAGATACTTGCGGTTAAAAGGCTTCAAAGCACATGCTTCCAATCCAGTTTCTAATTTCAAACCTTTCTTAGATGTGGCCTGGGACTTTCAACTACTCACTTCACTGCTTGGTTTTACAGTTTTCCTTTCTGGAAGATTAGACAGCAACCTTAATAACAGCCTAGTGGTATTATGAGGCAACATTAATATATGAAGCGCAGTAGGTATCATCAGGATGTTGAGTGCTTAGTGTGGGTATTGAGCAGGATGGTGACAGAAATGGGAAAGGACTAGCCTCATAGTATTGCTATTGCTGGACCATTTTCACAAAACAGGATTAAGCTCCAAAATGTCTGGAAGCCATAGGGATGTTTCTGACAGAGACGTGGTCTCTCTTTAATCAAACATTTCTAGATTGGCAGGACACTCTGCTGAAATTAATATCTGCTCCTTATTTCACAGTTGCACCTTTTTGCTACTCTGAATGTAGCCTTGAGTTCACGCTCTGGTTGAGCTCCCCTCAGGACACGCAGGGTGGAAGGGCTGGTTCACTGCGATGTGCCCGGGGTTTCGCTGATGCGCCGCCGTTGCCGTGTCAGTGGGCTGGCAGGTCACCTTCCTGGAGGGGTCCTGATGGATGTCACGTGCCACAGAATC
The DNA here is from genome assembly GCF_000687285.1 of Phaethon lepturus. Lineage (NCBI taxonomy): Eukaryota > Metazoa > Chordata > Aves > Phaethontiformes > Phaethontidae > Phaethon > Phaethon lepturus. Next base: position 17,754 of record NW_010513961.1, read on the forward strand.
CAGTAAGACGTACGGGTGAGCTAAGCTTGGACTGTCTCAAAAAAGGCCATATTGAAGCAAAAGGTGAGGAAGGTTGTCTTCACTAAGTACTGTTGATTTTTCAGGATATTGGGCCACCTGCGTGAAGAGGTAATGATTCTGCAATGGCACTGAACACAGTCACTTCAGCTGTCCTAGCAGTCCCCGGTCTTATTTACTCCAGGATATTGTAGCAGTTATGAACAGACCGTGCAAGCACTGACAACAATCCTTTTTTACTCAGTACAATCCAACGTGAAAACTGATCACCCAAGCAGTTCTGATCGGGTAATTAATTTTGTGTTGCAGTGCCTGCATCCTGGGGCAGAATTAAAGTTAGCGTGTTTCTTATTTGGTTCTAATCACTATGTTTACTCTGTAATATTTATTTATATTTGCATCATTTATACATTATTTAACTTGTATAGCCAGCTGTTTTACAGTCAAGGACCTCATCACAATGAGATACAAATGCATGCTGCTGGCCCCTGGGAAAACTGCTAAATTAAACTATGTGTGCATAGACTTTAAAATGCTGAAAACTATTATAACTTCCCCTCCCACTGATAAATGACAATGGGTTTTATTTGCTGAATACTTACTCATGAAAGGCCACTGTTTATTAATACCTCCCTGTATAAATATTAACATAGCAAACCTATAGGAAAAATATGTGAAGGGTCATCTTTAAATTGGGAAAAGTCAGGCTACTCAGCAGAAATGTCCATGCTTCATTCTGTCTGGAGACTTAAGCAGCCTCATCACCATAGTATCTGGAAGGTGCACACAAGTGTGACATGATTAGCATCTGTCATGTGTAGGTCTTTCTATTCCTTCTGCCATCCCTGGGGAAAACTGTGCGCAAGGGTTTTTTAAAATATACGGTATGTACACTGTGCTGTGTGTTTATATTCGCAAAGGGAAGGTCAAGATATGCATGTACTTTACTCCCATCTTTCACTCACCTCATTTTAAAAGATATGAATACAGAAAGCAGTGTTATCTGTGCCAGATATATGTGCTAGGATACTTTGGCATATTTAATTGTTCCTATTAAGGATGTGAACAGGGACTGAATAGAAAGTGGCTCAGATATTTTTTATTTCTTAACATGCTGAATATGGCTGCTCTCTTCTCATTTCATCTCCTTTTCATGGTACTTAAAAGAATAGTAAAGATTTCTGTGGAAAGAAATAAACGTCTATGGGTCATTGCTATAATAATAAATGTAATGGTTCCTACACAGCCATTATAGGCTGTTGTGTCAATGCATATTATTAGGCACCTTTTGTCTGAGAGTTATTGACATGATAGATTGCAACAGCTCTTTTGAACATTTTCTCACATAAAGCAAAACCAGCAAAATTGCCTCAGGTCTCCTTTAGAGGAGGCACTAAACCTGGGATTCTCCTGTCCCTTTCAGTTTTGTGTGGAATTAAAGATTTGATGACACTTGCTAAACGTATTCAGGGGTGACCCTGTCACCCCAGACAGTGTTTTTCCCTTCTCCGTGTCGCTCCTTGCCCCACCGAAGGGACCAAACCTTTGCTGTTGGAGCAAGGCTGTCCTTGGCTGTTTCCATGACTACTCCCTCGGCTGAGGGAAGGATGCAGGGATGGATGCCAGGATTTAAGGAAATAAATATGCTCCCACCTTCCTTCACTCTGTGCTGAAGTGTTGCTGCCTGGCGCAAAGGACACCCCCAAGCTCACAGAGCAAAAGCAGCTACAAGATGTGCTCCCTCCCTTTTCCCAATTCACCAGCTACAGGCCTACTGGGGACTTTTACTAAGAGCTTTATAACCTTTCTAGTCCTAATTTAATAATAATAAAAAAGCTATTCTTATTCAGGCAAGGGATATTTGTTTTTCACCCTTACTGTTCTTCATCAGGGAAACAATTTGGCACTGGGGAAAAATCAACGTTTGCAGAAAATCTCGGTGAGGATCCACAGCACAGGTGCTACAACCCTGAGGACTCCTTGGTCCTGGTAATTTGTAAGAGTTTTGTGACTAAAAAAATTTAACCACCACCTATGACCTTCCAACATCTCGGTGCCGAAGGTACACATTTGCACCCCAGCAGCTGCCACTGTCCCCGCAATCCTGCCAAGAAGAGGATTGACAGTGAATGAATCGACCTTGGGCTGTGCTGTCACCAACAACTGAGTCCAGGTCTCCTCAGTCTTCCATACGCAGCTCTGCCTCTGTCCTGCTTTTCCTTATAGTGTGGCTTTTCCATGATACTAGAGGTAGTGGTGATGCTACAAATGTGACCGAGCTCCTTGCTCCAAACAGCAAGGAGAGACTATGGAGATCCGTGCACGGACAGACTGTGATGCAGTTAATGCGTTTTCACCACCTATTAGGGGGTGCCTGGATAGTGCTTTAGACACCAGCTGCAATTGATTTTTTGGCCAGCTTGAGTAATGGAGGGGAAACATCTCTATGGGGTATTTTCTGTTGCTCATTTTAATTGCTTGAAGAATTCTGCACTGGGCTGTTTCTGAATGCCAGATGAACACGAAGTGTCTATCTTCTTCCCTCCCTCCTCATGCCCCTGCTAATGCATTTTGGCCTTTTGCTGTGCATTCCCTTTGTGCCCTTTGTTTTCTGAGATAAGTAGGCCAAACACGAACAGAGTATTCAAAATTATGGTATCTCTGATTTGTATAAGGACATATTTTCCTTATTAGACTCTTTTTCTTTTCTCAGTCAGTCAACTACTGCACTTTCCTGTTTTCGATATGAAGTGAGGAGGCATCTTCATTGAGCTGTCCAGGGAGACTGAGTTCTTCTTCCTGAAAGGGCATGACTAATTCAGAGCCAGTCACTCTGCTCGAGTCACTGAAAACACCTCTCTGACGGTGCATTACTCTTTATCTTGCCCGTTGCCTAGACTTTGATTTTTCTCTAGCAGAAATGGAAAGCCAGTCTTCAAAAGAGAAACTGGGGAAACAACGGCCAAGAGATGAGCGGTAAGTTGTTACATCACGTTCACTGTCTACCATGAAAGTCCTGCGTGTAAACCGCTCAGAAGGGGAAGGAGGTGGGGAGGGGAAAGCCCTGACTATTCATAAAACAGAGAGTGAGTTCAACGGATCAGACACCCTCCCACTCGTCCTGTCTTGTACACTGCTTGGGTTGCTACCAGCTTTTCTCTTCCACAGACAACATCAGTGGTAACTTATCGCTGATGACATTTCAGTCTGCACTTTCACGCTCCTTTTCCCCCTTCACTATAAAAAGCACCCTGTAAATTTATGCAAAGTCTTTATCATTCACTGAATCTTAAAACCAAAAGGAACCTCCCTGCAGGTCATCAAACCCAGGCTCCTTTCGGCTTTGGCATATTGCACGCTGCCTTTCAGAAGCTGCTCAAACTCCACATCATTACTAATGCGTCCTTTTGCTCCTGCGGCTCTTATCAGAGGGCTGGTGTTGCAGTTTCAAACCTGTGAATATGTAAGAAACCTTCCCACTGTCTCTCTATGTTTAGTCTCAGCCTGGCAATATGCAGACCTGCGTACCTGGTTGCCATTCAATCTCCCTGCCAACAAGACAGGAGGAAGATCTTTGGATGTGTTTAAGGAATGGATGTGCTCTGAGAAATGCCTGTGCTGGATGTGCTGTGCTGGTCAGATGCTTCTGTGCCTGCATCTAATACCAGGTCTTTCTAATACTTTGATATAGGTAGCTTTAGGGGCCATCAGTAAACCAGCAGCAGAGCTGGAAACCGATATTTCTGAGCCATGGTACAGTGCTTTGCCCAGTTGTACCAGTGTATAAAAGGCTTGCAAAGCAAGACATAGTCTTGACCTCTAGCAATAAGTATGAAATAAATAATAGTAATTCTATGCCCTAAATTTCAAGGAGTGCAGCACTTAGGGAGTGTAAGGGAGTGCAGCGGTCTGTATCACCGCTGTGCTGTCAGGGCATTGTGGATATTTCCCAGGCTCCTTGTGCTCCTTGAGTGGCACAAGGGACAGAGTCTGTGCCACCACATTTCCTTGGTCTCCTGCTACACAAAGCATCTGTGATTTTTCTATGTCTTTTTCCAACCAGGGACAGGTGGAGGTGAGGGAGGGACTGAAATCAGAGTTCCCTAACATTTAAAAAGGTCAGAGAGAGAGAGAAGGAAGGATAAAATAAGGAGAGGAAATAAGAATAATTAATGCCTAATGCAGTTCCTTTTCCAAAGACCAGGCAGCAAGGGCAGCTACGACAGCTGTAACATTTCCATCTCCTTCTGCTCTAAGTGGTGCCACTGGGGCAAGTGAAGGACAGCAGTGGTCCTGGAAACACTGCGGCATGTAAATTCATTTAGCATGACTGCGAGAAAAAAAACAGCAGTGAGCTACAAGGGCAGCGAGTGAGATGTCACAGGCAGACAGTATAGACACAAAGAGGCAGCAGATTTTTGTGCATGATATTTTTGAGCTGGCATTTCCAGTCACATTTCCCTTATGAATAAAGCGGTAGGATGTGCTGAGAAGAAAAAGACTGCAAGAAGGAAGCAGAAAGCAACCTGTCGACTGTGCAAGGACTGAAAAGCAAAGTCGCAGACTCCTGCCATCACCTTTACCACTGCTAAACACTGTTGAAAGTCTGTCACTGAAGTGGTCCTCTGCCTTTTCCCCACTCGCTCACCAGCACGAGAGAAACAACACGATGCTTTGGGTGGGGGTGTAACTTAGTGGGGGGAATGCAAGGAGCAGAAGTGGTTCAACCTACTGTGACTTGGCTAATTTTCTTACACGCTCATGTCCAGGAGGAGGGAGGGAGGGAGGGAGGGAGGGAGGGAGGACGGGAGGAAAGAAGGAAGGAAGGAAGGAAGAAAAAGAGAGAGAGATTATGTGTTTTAATGTAGGTATCCAGTTCTCCTTACATTTGGGTGTTATTCTCCACGGCATAGTGCCTTGTGTGTTCACTTACGCTTCAGCTATGGGAGACACTGACGGAGGACTTGAGAAATCTGGGTTCATTCCCTCTCTAAAAGAGATTTCCTGGGTGACCTTGAACACCCTGAGTGATCTTGTCTCTGTGCCTCAGTTTCTCTCCCAGAAATAGTGAAGTGTGTTCTGATACAAGCACCATAAAAATTTTGAATATTCTTTCTCTAGTGATAGCATTCTGCACCCTGTATATACTCATTCTGCATAAGAATAAATAAGTAACCAGGTACATGGTTCAAAAGTTCCTACAACACATTACTCACTGTGAAGTAATTTAATGGCCTCAAATAACATGAAAAAAAGGGCTCCAATCTCTGCAACAATCATCTTTATAACCAGGTCTTCTCCTTGAATGTCTTTTACCAAAAAATATGTTCAGATTCTTCTGTGAACACTGAGAAATTCCTTGTAAAAGATTGAGGAAAGGAAGACAAATATGAGGTGGATATGTTCTTAATCTCAAGAAAGTAGCAGAAACACCTCAAACAAAAGTGTACCTGCTTTGCTCCCTTAAAGCAAAACACTCAAGGAGGTGAACAAAGGCAAAGAAGAGCAATGACACCGTTCCTCTCAAGTTCCCACTGCAACAGCTGAAATTCCATGAATCACCCCATCAATCACCATAAAGCAGACAATACATTCTCTCTGAATGCCAGCATCCGGCATCCACACAACGCAAGCAAAGGGCAAAAACTCAAACTAAGCACGGAAGCAGAAGAAGTAAAACAGGACTTGGCTTTCTGGTTGCACATCAGCCCTCTAAAACTTCAAATTCAGGAGAAAATAATGATTTTTTTAAAAAAAATTAAAAATCAGGAAACAGGCAGCAACAGTCAAGCTGGAAATTCCACATCTGATGCAACATCCTTCAGTGTTACAATACTGCTCAAGACCCTAATGTGTAGATATTCACTAATGACAAAACTTGTGGATTGCTTAGATGCAAATAAGGGAAATGACTGATTTCCTCTCCCCTTCCTCCAAACTATGCCGTGTATAGGACTGTAGCATCCTGTTGCTTGACTGAAATTCCCAGAGCTGTGCAGTATATAAATAAAAGGCTTGATGGCTTCCCCATGATCTGAGGACTATCCGTGCAAAAGTTACCTGTGTCACAGTGTCACTTCATGTGAGGGTTCAGCTTAACCCTTTTTTCTTTAGCTTTAGAGCCCAGCAGGGGAAACACAAACCCATAACAGAAAAAAGAAAAAGGAAAAAAAAAAGCTAAAGCCTCTTTTACCTCACATATGATCTCTCCTGAGCTTGAACACCATTCCCGCGAGGAGCCCTGGGTGGGAGCAAGGTTCCGGTACAGACACACTGAATGGGAAAAAGCATCTGCAGGGGAGTTCAGATGGCTGCCACTGCTCGCAAGGATGCTGTAGCACCAAGGACTCAAAAAGGGAGAAAAAGGAACAACATATGGTCTGCTGAAAGGTTGCCGAGGAAGATGCGGGGCTTTTGCAGGGGTCTGATGAGTAGTCAGAGAGCTGGAGAAAACTTAATTATGGATTTCCTGCATTGCAGGGTTAGGGAGATGGGCTTTCTATTGAGGGATTGCTGCTAACCAAGTTGAGTTTAGACTGCCAGGAGTCAGAGAATTAGTGTTAATTTATTCAAATGAAAAGGATAAACAGGGATGAAGGCTATAGACCCTTCCCCATATGGAGGGTCCGCTGAGAGGATTTATCAAATGGGTGGGATAAGAAAGTAAAAAAGAGATTATCCCCCTTGTGAGAAGGGACAATCAAAATTCCTTGGAATTGGGTTATGTGTGATGCAGTAAAGGATTTAGGGATTTTAAGGGCTAGTGTCTCTGGTCTGATATAAAATTAGCCCAAATTAGATAATGACTGCTTACCTTAACATAAAATAAAGATTGGCCATAGAAATAATAGGTCTTTAATTAGGTTTATTCTTCTAAACAGCTGCATTAAAGCTAGTGTAGGAAATACTGTTTTCTTTCCTGTTAAAACCAACAAGCTGTAAATTTTTCATTCTAGTTCTAGGCATATGCACAAGTATTCTAAGAAGCAAATCTTAACAGCTTGTTAAGAAATTGCTCTGGCTTGGTAAGAGCAAAAGAAGGACAGTTATCAGAGCTTTCTTTTCAGGGCCACAGATCCTTCTCCTCCAAATCCTCAAATATGTTGGTTTCCTTATCCACAAAGTATCTCACTCACATCCACATTTGGTAGCCATACCATTGACTGCGTACCCACCTTACACAACATTTAACAAATCTTATTGGGTAACTGAACAATTACATCATGCATATTCTACAGTGTCATTACATGCAATGCTGTCAAATATTAACTTGTCGAATGCCCTACAAAACATAGCTTCACGGATGTCTCTCAAGGACACTTGCTGCTACAACTTCCTTATTATCTACTTCACAAACCTTTCCAACACAACTCATTAATTCATTATAAGGTTAACTGCTCTTGTTACTTCATTAACTGAAACAACATCATTTTTCTTGTGCTTTAAAGGAAGATTTAATTTAATAATTTAATACAATTTATTTCATTCATAATCCCAGATACAAATGACCCTATATCTGTTACCAAATCTAAAACATTTTCAGTAAGGCTGATCAAAATTGTTTTCTGTCTGTACAGTATTTATTGTAAAAAGCTTTATTGTAAGGAACAAATATTTTAGTATAGTCAGTGTAGGAGTAATACTTGACCTACAACAGTCTGTGGAGGAAAACATTAGAGGGGAAAGGGGATTAGAGAGATCTGGCTCTGCTGCATGGGGTCTTGTTGCTAAATTCATCAGATGTTTTAGAAAGAGCCTACCCCTATTTCCCTGCAAGAAAATACTAAGGCAAGCCTTTCTCCTTTGTGTTTGTAATACGAGATACTCTGCTGGAAGTGTTCACTTTATAGACAATATAAACCTGAGGATATCTGAAATCAGTGAAGTTTAATGTGCAGCAAACAGAACAAATATCATATGAAGTTCTTGGTTTTCTGCCCAGAGTTCTTCAGGTACGTGGTAACCGTAGGAATCAACATCAGCAATAAAACTTCATGATGTAAAACTCATGGGAATATATCCTCTATTGCTGAAAGCTGGCAAAGCTCCGTTTAAATCACTACAAGAAGAGAAAATTCAACCCAGGGAGTAGCAGTAACATGCAGTAACCCCCTCCAAGTATTCCTAGAAAAAGATTTCTATTAAAAGAATTCACAAAATAAAACGCAAAGTTTTATTTCAACCTCAGAAAAAAAGTCTGAAAAATGAAAACCCTCTTGAAGTTAATGCTCCAGAGACCAGATTTGATCTCTGTGGCCAAGGTGGACTTGACCGATGCATTTATGGCCTGAGAGGGGGAAATTTAAAACTGAAGCAAGGAGAATGGCAATGATAGTGCATTTCTGGGGGCTATTAGTGCACGCCCCTGACAGCTTCCACCAGCGCTGTGTCTATGGGGACCTTGGAGATGCTTAAATGCTCTTCCCACTCCTGTTCAAAAGATTGCTTTTAAAAGTACTCTTTAAGCTGGTAATTTATACTGTAAAGAGGGATGCAAGGCCAAAAATGCATCCACAGTAAGAACTTGAAGCAATAATGTTATCTGACCCCTTGGTTGCCACCATTAGATGCTGCTGTTTAATGCACAGTGAGTGCTTTATTTTGGGCTGGTTTGGCATTCAGCAAAGAACATTTACAATGGTTATTAACCCCGTGTTCTACGTTTCCGCTGCAGTAAATATTTTTTCTAGATCTTATATAATGGTAATGATGATACATTGTGGATGTAAATATTCCTTGGGAGCTGACCTCTTACTCGATTAAACAAGTGGTTGGAGGTTATTTGCATGTGCTGTTCAAGATCATCTTCCTCTTCTAATTCTGTGTGAAAGATTGTTTCCTCTCCCACAGTGAAGGATATTAGGGAGCAAATAATTTAGACTCAAGGTCAGCGTCCTTCAAAGCAAGTAGCCTGAGCTATTGCAAGTAATCCTATGACATGCAAGGGATTTGCCTAATATGAGTGAGATTGCAAAATCAGGTCATGCCTGAACTGATGATGTTGGGAAACATGAGGTATTTCCTTCCCTTAAATGACCTTGTGGGATGTTACACGCCCAATCTTAGCCAAGAATGCAACTAGGGAACCAGCATCAATTTTCAAAACCAGGCTCCCACTTAATGGTACAGACTGTGGAAAATACCACTACTTGCATGCAGGATTAATTACTCTAAATAAAGGAACTGTCTAGTTGCTGTTCATGCCAAACAGCATGACATACTCACCTGTGAATTTTCCCAGCCCAGGAGAACCAACTCTCTGTCGCGTTGCATGAGAATGTAAAAATGACTCATGGAGCAAACCTACTGAGAACTTCAATTAAAAAAAGAAACAACAAAAAACACAGGACATTCCATGAATGGTGATATATTAAAAGTGACACAAACTTTATTAGAACCCAGTATAACCTGAGGGCTGTAATCTCAGTTTAGGTGAACTGCCTGAGCTATAACAAATATGCATCAATCCTTTGAGGTTTGCAGTATTCAGTTTAATTAAAACGAAACATTTTTGTAAGACAGTCCACCAGGTGCTCATCATACTGCTCCAAACGGCAGGACTCAGGGTCAGAGCTGTGCCCTTTGCACATTTGTACGGCAAATCACAGGCCAGTTGGTATTCCCAATTTATCGAATTGTGTCCTTTAAGTGTAGTTTGCTAATCCGGCTGCGAAACCTGCTGGATGACGCTTGGCTCTATTCATGCCCCATCTCAACGGTGGGCGTTTTGTGGTATCTGGCGGGACTTTGGCCGTGGCGGCTTGCAGCACGGGTCGCTCTGTTCTGTCGGGCAGAGCCCGCGTACGGACCCCGCGGCCGGCGCTGAGTGGGTAGCAGTCTCGCCGTTCCCCCACGGTGCTTAGCCCAAGCTACGTAGCGTCGTTTCTATGACTCAGACACTTCTTGGTGGTACAATAGTGTGCAAGAAGCCAACTCGGGGACCTTTCACGCGGCACAACAACTAGACGCAGCCCGACGGTTAAGGCTGCGTCTAGTTGTTGCCTGGTGAAGGCACCGTTTGACGGTTACAGGGAGGCTCAGCCTACGCTACAGGAACCACATTACTTTGATTTTCCTCACAAATCCAAAGTCAGATCATTAATAAACCTACCGTCTCTCTCAAATGGCAGAGAAATGGTAGCCTAATTGTAACGTCCCCTTGCATGCCGTCGAAAATGCCGAGCGGTGAGAGGCTTACGCTCTTTGTGTGTATTTTGCAGTGCCGGGGAATTGCGCTTTGCAAACAAATCGCAGCTCCGCTGTGCACAGGCTGCCTGCTCGCACCCCGAAGCAAGGCAGCGCGGCTTGGAAGCAGCCTTGGACCAAGACAGTGACTACTACGCACCTTCGGCATCATTGGCCCGAGGCTTGCACGGAGAAGAGGCCCTCGCTTTGGTGAGATCAGGACTTCTCCCTTTGTTTTTTAGAATCCAGCCCAGCAGCTACTCCAGCCTGCGGTTCTCATGACGAGTCCTTGCATTAACTGGCCCCGATCCCTCTGCATTCAAACCTTCCATCCCGTTAGGGCCAAGGCTTGCTGTTTGCCCGCTGAAGTCCCGGTTTTGCAGCCCCGTTACATGTGGCGTTCCCACTGAATTTGATGCAGATAAACCTGCACTGCCTAGTCGCTTCTCAGGCCCTGCACAAAGCACAGCTAAATATAGAAAACACTTATTCACAGAGGAAATGGTGTTTTTTTTTAAAAAAAGTCTCACCACATGTCCACACTATCAGTGCTGAGTCAGAAAGTTCCTCACAGGTGCAAAAACTATGTGTCATAGTGGTTTACTTACTTTAAAATCCATGTAGCAGGAGTGTTAGTATAATATATATATTTTTACTGAGTCAACTGAGACTGCAAACCTGATTTTTCATTGAGGGTGGAACAAAGAAGGGCAAAAAAAGGAGAACGGCATTTCATTAAATTAATAGTGACTTAAATCAATAATATCTCTTTGACTACAGAGGTTTTTGAATGAAAGTTGCACACTGTATTTTAGTTATATTCCATTAGAGGAGTAGAAGAGCATTTTAGATCTGATTTTTTTAAGATCACATCCTATTGTTTCAAGACTACAGCTCCAAATTTGATGCCATGTGAAAGAATAGCATGAAATTATCTTAAAACGAAATATGAGTGTAATTGCAAAGTGCTAAGCACTCTCCTAATGCACTTGTTGAATATACTATGCCAGTAGCATAAAATGTATCACAACTGATAAAATTTAGAACATGCTTCAGTACTTTCACTTAACTCTTAAGAGTAGGATAGAATAAAAGAGCTTCTGTGCACCTTTCTTCCTGCGGTTATAAATGTTTCATTGTTACTTCGGGAGACTAGGTTGATCCGGAGTATTTTAATTTTCTTTGCATCAGCAATACTAGAGCAGATAGTTTAGAGAAGTTAAAAATAAATGGTAGTATTCTCAGTGTAAATCAGCACTAATGTCAATACAATTAAGTCACTTTACATCGGATTAAAATCTAAAAACATAGGCACTAAATCACAGCACCTCCCTGCCCAAATAGCTGCTCTGCCTGTAGACAGATGAGGCCACCATTGCTTCGGCTGTGTGATAAACTATTTGACTACCCTTTGGTCTCCTTTTGTTTTGCTCACTAATTTGAGAATAGAAGCAATGCAATGATTTCCCTATAAAATCCCATGAAGAAAAAGAATGAATCTAAGCTGTCCTTTGTCAATACGTGAGGGTAGTAGAGCAGCAAATGGCACAGACGCTGAGCTGAGGGGTGAAAAGATGGAGTTTTCTGCTCAGAAACTGTTCATCAATGAGACATTGCCAGGGCTCTCCTGCAAGGCACCCGCAGGATGGGGGAGCTGCCGATGCTCCTCTCTAGCATATGACCTATCTTGTGTCCATAGCATCACAGTAATTTCAAAGTTTTCAAACTTACAATACGTTTGAACTGAAGACTAATCTCGGTCTGATTAAGGATGTCCTTTCCACACACCTTAGAGCTGCTGATGCCATGTTCTCAAACCCGAATATGAGCGCACTGAGGAGCATGAGCAAAGCCTACGTTTATACAATGAACCTGAGCAGAGCAACATCTAGATCGGATTACCAATTATTTCATTTGGGCTCTCTCCAATGTTTTCAAGCAGAATGTATTTACCAACAACATAGTTAACAATGCAATAAACCAAAATATATGTGGGCTCTTTAACATGACTATCAAAAGTCTTCATGACACGTAATTTTGTCTTTGTTCACATCCAGGAAGCAGTTGTACTGCCTATCCATTGTACAGACAGATGAAAACAACATCGCTAGAAGGCAGAGTCCATCTGAAGACTCTGTAATTCTTTATAAATGCAAGTGTCATCAAATGTCATCAGCATCTTTCACATCAGGAAAAGTTCATGCTAGACTGGACCTCTGGAAATCATCTAGTTCAGTCCCCTACTGAAGGGGGTGTTAACTTCAAAATTAGATCAGGTTTCTCACAGTATTTTCCAGCTGAGTTTTGAAAGTCTCGACTGGTGGAGATCCCCTGATTTCTTGGCAGCCAGTTCCAGTGCTTAACTATTCACATTGTGATTTTTTTTTTCCCTTTACATTAAGGAGAAATTGCATTCTCCTTCCGATGTCAGAGAGTCTCTGAATTGGAATCTAAAGCCAAAGATCTCCACTCCAGCCTTTTGAAGCACAATGTTAGCCCCTAAGTTTCATCCGCTTATTCCAGTATTAGTGTCAAAATTGTATTTGTCCAGATCATCTCTTTCAGAAAAAAAAAACAGTCTTTATCTGCAGACATCAAAGTATCCTGTGCTTTCCTTGGCAAACCATTCCACCAGCTAATCATCCTCTTTCTTAAAATGGCGTGTCTTACTTCCCATTTGAATTTGTCTGATTCCCTCTTCTAACTACTGGTTTCTTTCATTTCTCCCACCTTTAAATTAAAAGGTCCTTTATTTTTCAACATTTGCCCATGCCCTGTGACGGTATGGCTTAGAGGCATATTCTGCAATACAGGAGTGGCTACAACCGCCTTTTAACCCTGTGAATATAAAAGGCTTGAGGAAAATGAGCTCTGAAAAACAAGTGGTGATTTTTGACTCCTGTCTTGCTCACCAGCAAGGTGTGAGAGAAATTATGAGGGGTTTTAGGTGCTCTAATCAAGTTTCCTTTCAACGTGCTTTTTGTTCAATTAAACAGCCTATCTTCCTTGTGTCTCTCAGGGTAAGGCATCTATCTCTGCATACTCTCTAATTTTTCAGCTGCTATTTTAACATATGGCTGCCAGAACTGCACAGGATCAGTTTTACTACACATCAAGGAAAAATTGTGTCCCTCCTCCCCCTCATTCCTGTTTATCAGCCAAGGATCATATAAGCCTCCTCTTTGTTCTTTCTTTTTTTTTTTCCAGCACATTATTCCAGAGCTTATACCGAGTTGCTGGCAAACTATACGCCTATATTTTTCACAGAGGCACTGATTTCCACAGTATAGTCCTTTGTTGTAAGTATATGGTCTGCCGTCTTTATTCCTAGAAATAAGCTGTTTCATTTGGTGTAGTAAAATATGTATCTGTGAAAGGCAACTTCTCCCTTCATCATCCTGTTGTTATTATTTACTATTCTTTCCAGTGTTGTCCTATTCATGTATTTTTCAGCAGCAGCTTTATATTTACTCCCAGACCATCAACTGAAATGTTAAACAGCACTGGACATAATACAGACACCTGTCCAACATGACTAAAGCATTCAATTATGATTCCCCATAGATGACTGTTATTTGAGACCTGCCAGTTAATTAGTGGTTAACTCATTTAAAGCATGATTTATTTGAAATTAGAGTATCTTATGGAACTAAGTCAAAGTATAAATCCATGGGCCAAAATTACCCTTGAATATCAGGTAGGAACAATCATACTAAAGACTAATCATGATGAGCTTATAAATATGTATAGCCACATTATTATTATTGTTGTTATTATTATTATTTTGGAGTGTTTCATTCTGCTGTTCTGAGAGAAATCAGTTCCTTGCTGTACTTCCAGATGATTGACAGTTCAAGGGTCACACATTGGCCTGTTTCTCTTCCTAAAGAAGGAAATCTAATTTTAGTCTGAAAGAGACTTAAAAAATCCTAGAGCAAGAGGTCATCCAGCTTTATTAACTTCTCTTTGGGCTAAAATCTTTGATGGAGAACTATGGATTTGGAGGTGTAAAAAAAGATTCTTGTAAAATGTTGATGCCTACCCATATAGCATGTTAGATCTTAAGTGCACCATGAGTCACATTAAAAAAAAAGTGCACTGGTTTTACCAGAGAGTCCTTCAGGCAGCAGGAGGAAGGGAAGGCATCTTGAGCATTTGTTTTTGTGAACACGCAACATGTGGCACCAGAAATATTCCTTCTGTTTCCCTCCTTTAAGGGAAGGAGGGGATTCCTAGAGATTGAAACCTATTTAGAAAAATCTTCAAGTGTAAAATATCAGCCATGAACCCGCACAGAAACAAAACGAAACCAAACGAAAGCATAATGAATGTATAGGCAGAACCTAGTGACATTGTGAACTTACTGCTACAAATAGATTTTGTATTTTTATTGTCACAGTGAAGAAACCAGCAATATACATCATCCCAGAGTAACGGACCCATACGTAGGCACGAGCAAAGCTTACTGGAGTTATTGGAAGGATTACCATTGTCTTCAGATGGATTAGGCTACTCCTGTGTGATCTGTAGAATCTCATTGATTTGTACCTGTTACGTAGAAATTCAGTCCAACATCCTGCATAAACCAAGCCATTGAACAGCACCTGAGCTCCTGACCTAGTTAACATGTTAATCTGAGTTTAGATTCTAAAACAAAACTAAAACCTTTCATGAGTATCTTTCCTTATTTTCAGGAACATGGTGGTTAAAGGATTTTCTTACGATAAGGGAGGCTTAAATTCAAGATAATAAAAACTTTTATCTTTTTCTGATTTCAAAAGAGAGATTTAGGGGTTAAACAAGCATTGAGAAAATAACTCTGCAGCCTAGTGAGATAAAATTTCAACTTTCAATTAGTATTTTCTTAATTTATATACAACAGAGCAATTTGAGTTGGATACTAAATTTCAGCACTGCTTCAGAATACTCCAAGGAGAGAGATTGCTCTTCTGAACTGTGGAAAACATTGGTGCAATTTCTTGCCCCGAAGTGGGTTTCAAAGATATGGGAACAGGGATCTCACACATAGCAAGCGAGTATCACTTCTGCTGTTTGCAAAAAGAGATGAAGCTGACAGATGAAACTAATTCCGAGTCATTTGTAGCTGCAAATCCAGAATGGGAAGAAGGTGTTTTCCTCTAACCCCGTATGCATTTAACAACCTTTGATGGCCAAGAAGTCTGAACATTTCTTTGTCATTTCCTACTGTTTAATACTTCACACAAAGCTCTGGCTTCTTTGAACCCCATTTTTATGCGTCTTGTTCTGCCCATAAATTATAGAGAGAGCTCTGATTTCACTAGGGAGAAGGCCACCTGAAAAATGTTCCAATCCTCTTTAGACTTTATCATTTTTCCTCCCTCAGCCTATTTCACCTTAAAAATAACTCTAAAAGGATGACAGACTGAGATTCAAATGTAGTATAAATTGATGCATCTATTGAGCTACCCTGGTTCACGTTAACTGAAAATAGAGCTCCAGTCTGGAAGTGACAGTCCAGGATCACATAATCAGACAATGTTGTAGGAAAATACTGTGAACCAAAGCAGGGCCAACGGCCTTATAAATTTGGTGTGAATTAAGTATGTAAAGTAAATTAACCTATAAAATTAATAAAGTGTGGTTTGTTTGGGGTTTTTTAATGAGAATTAGATTCTCAGCAGGTAGTTGAACTGTCATATTTGGAGAAGTGCTGATTTAAACCAAGCAAAGATGTAGCTTACAGTATTTCAAAAATTATTCTACTTTCTTATCTGTTACATCTTGGGGAGGAAATGGAGAATAAGCAAAACTCTCACTGAAAAGAAGAAAAATCAGTGGGGGTTGAAGAAGATTCTTCACCTATTTTGGAGAGATTTTACTGACCATCTTTACCTTGTGTTTTCACATTCTTCTCAAGGGAAATGAAAATACACACTTTTACGATACCTAAGAAAGAGTTTAGAAGAACATTCTTTTACTCTTCTTGCCTAAATTTTAACCTTTAAAATTGACAATAGGTTGCAAGTCTGCCTCTGTGAGGAGAAGATGTAATTTCCTAAGGACGAGTTTGTCAATGGCAGGGCGAGCTCAGGAAAAGCTGAGTCACTTTTATCAAATCAGTCTGGCATCAGGTTAAGGAAAAATAACATGTGGAGACAGAAAGGTATGCAATACATATTTTTACTCACCCATACACTAATTATCCATTGTCTTAAATCCTGCCTACAGTCAGCTGACTCATTTGACCCACCAGTAAAAATAAAATATTGTGAAATAACTAAGGAGCCACATGGTGACTCATTCAATATCTTCAGCAATTTGAGCAGGAATTTCCTTCTCGAGTAGAAAATTTTTTTTGCTTTTTTGTTTAAGTCCGTATTAATCTTCCTATTTACTTTAAATCTACTTTTCTTGTAAAAGTCAATGACAGTGATATAGCTAACATAAAAGTCAACGTATATACATGTATATGTGTATATACATGCATATATACATTCAGACAGACAGATAGTCCTTACAACATTGACTACCCAAGAGTGAGATTTTTGAGGACAAGGTGTTAGGAGTGACTCTAAGGAAGGACCTGAGCATCTACAAAGCTGTGTGCTGGAGTTTTAGGTGACGAACCTCAGAGCGGTATCCAAACCCTGGCTTAAGAAAATATGTTGCCTGTATTACGAATAGGCAGACTTAGAAGCTTCGCACCGAAACCCGAAGCAATCATCCGCCGTTGGCACCCTCAGCTGGTGGTGCTCAAAAGCAGCGGGAGGTGCTCCGCTGCCAGGTCTGCCCTCACCCCCCCCGGCTGGGTGCCCGGCAGTGGGGTGAGCCTGAGCCTGGGCCTGGAGGATAATCTACCTGGTGGTCCGAGCGCAGGGCCCTTGGCTGTGGGAGGGGCAGCTCCTGCTCCTCAACGGAGCCCAAATTGGTATTTGTAGGCAGCTTAGTCCTGCGTGCGAGAGATGCGCCGAGGCTGCTGTGGTGATGGCACGTGGCAGAGGATCTGGGTGGCCCAACGGTTAGATCAACGCTGAGCTCCCAGATATTTCTCAAGTATAAGTCTTTGGCTCTACGTCTTCCCCAGAAAGCAATATAGATCTGTTTGTTGTATGTGTGGCCCAAGTTCAGTCTTGGAATCGATGAAGATGCAGACGTTACACAGGCAGGCAGGATCACACCCTACTCTCGTGTCAGTTTTACACAGCTCCGACTCCACTGGCTTTGGTGGAGATATCCCACATTTAAACTGGCACATGGGGAAAGAGCCCATGATATTTCTAAGGAGCTGATGTCCTTAGGCACTCGGCTGCGTGCTCCTACATATTATTCACATACGTATTCTATTGGTTAGATTTAATACTGAAGTTCTAGCTTTACTTTGGAAGATGTATGTCTGCCCCCGCTTTAGCTTACGGGTCTAGCAGACCTGACTGACACGATATTTTTGCATGCAGGAAATATGGGTTTCTCTGTGCAGCTATTTCTCATAATAATACAAAAAGAAATCTGGGTCACTTCAGTCATCTGCTTCCATTAATAGTTAAGTGTGAGTTCTTGCTATTGAATGTATGCTGAAAACATGGATTTTAATTTATTCTGCATCTTTCAAGAAAATAAACAAAAAAGGGATACTTAGTTAAAATAGTTAAGAAATCCTTTATTAACCAGAAGTTAAATTTGCCATGATTTTCTTGTGGAAACACACTGCTTCTGATTTTATGTTAATACAACATTTTTACACACAGCTCATTCCCCAAAACATCTGCCTTAAGGAGAGTCATGTTTTCCTGTGCTGCAAAAAGAGCATGGGGAAGAAGGATCCTTTAATGTATTTACAAGCTATTTCAAACCTAGTAAGTTGAAGAAAAGGGTCTGTGACAAGAGCGAACTTTGAAATCCAGTTGCTCCTGCTGTTCCAGTTAGATTCCTTGCCACCTGCTTTTGCTGAACCAGCATTTCTAGAAAGCCGGACCAGATTCAGCACAGCGGGGCACGGGTAGGCTAATTTAATTCCCTCACTCCTTAGCAGGTCTGACTGTTTGACATTCCTTGTTTTCAAGCCTTAATAACAAATATACACCTTTTGTGCAATCCTTTCTTGAGCTGTGGTCTGTCATTAGGAATCCACAGCAAAGAAGTTGGGGCTGACAAAATCACCAGGGAACACTGATGCGGTAGTGATGCCGATGACGATACACTGCCTTACAGGAATGTTAATCTGGAAAAGCACCTGTGTATCTGCCAGAGTGGGAAATGTCCACCCGCCACAAACGCAGGTGAAGCTGCCAGGGGCAGCGACGGGCAGCGATGGGCCGAGACGGGGCAGCAACGGGCAGTGATGGGGCAGCAATGGGGCAGTGACCGACGGGCAGCGACGGGGCAGCGATGGGGCAGCGACGGGCAGTGATGGGGCAGTGACGGGCAGTGATGGGGCAGTGATGGGCAGCGATGGGGCAG